>NW_022170511.1:911330-926037 GCF_008802855.1 Photinus pyralis
CGGCTGCTTAGCAATCATGATTTCAAAATCGTGATTCGTAGGATCACGTTTTACGAAAGAACGCGCGAATTTAAGTCAAAATATGGTTAAGTTTACGTAGTACACATTTGCATTCGAATTACCTATTTTTTGTTTGGATTATGAAAATAATTTAAATACAAGTGGAAGTACTTGCACGATTATGCTCTTCTTCAGTTATAAATATTGACTAACCTAACATTTGAGCAAAAATATCCTTGCATTTATAAGGTTAGGAATTCGTGATCATAAAACTTTTATGTTCACTTTGTTCACGATTTTAGCAATCATGATCATAAGATCACACTTCGAAAGAACGTGATTTGACAATCCAAACGCGTTTGGATCACCGAAAGAAAGCGCCTATGTTGCTCGCTTCAAATTGATACCTAGTGACACACCTCTCGAATCGACGCCGTATTTAATTATCGGAAACAGATTAAAATTCGCAGCTATACGAATATGAATTTTGTAGTGGGTATATCCAGTACGTACCAATTAAGAGGGAAAATTCGATTGTTGGGAAATAATAATGAACGTCCCACTTAAGGGATGAGATTTATTATATTGTGAAAATTACCGATACATTTCGATTTTATAGTAAACTATAATCTGGTGGTGTAATTTGTCAGACAGGAAACACTAAAATATGGTATTCAATTTATGCTAAATTTGAGAGATATATTTTATGATGACTATAAATAACGTCAATAGATCTTAGGATTGTAGAGGTTAATAATCTCAGTAGGGAATTTGATTTTAGTTTTCAATAATTGGGAGCACTCGATGTTATCCAGCAGGAATGTTGGAAAGATAACTGCAACATTCTAAACGGAATGCTTACACAACCTAGGTGGAAGTAACTCAAGTTTAGAACTTTTGGGGCCATAATCCTTAAATGAATCATTTGACAATCATATTTTCATCAAATTAATTTTTTGGTCTACTGGAAATGTTCAATACATTTCTGATCTATTGATTAAGGGCAATCGACCTTTTTGCAATGGGGCGAAATACTGAATTAAGGCTATTGGCGGCATACATTTTAAGGTCACACAAATAAGATGAAGAGTACAAAGCGCGAATCTGATTCTTAATTTTACAAATTAATTAAAGCGAGTTAGAATATGGTGTTTAAAAGGCCAATAATTACCCCAATTTTAAAGGATATTAACGTTTCAAGTAAAAAGGTAACTAAGGTAACCCATTATGATGCAAACGTCATGTCTTATCTTTGCACTATGATCTAAAGGGCCCCATTCACATGCGGATATGTACGGCGGATCTGTACGGCGTACAGATCCGTGTTGAGCTACACACAGGCGGATATGACTGTACACAGATCACGGACAAATCTCAATAGACAAGCAGGCGGCGTTCTGTCGCTATTTCAGTTCTGTAGTAATAGCCCTGGGTTATGTTCTTTTGAATGCTGTGGTAATTGGTATGGATCATAAGGAGAAACTCACAATAACTGGAGGAGGAGGTTTTATTTGAAGATACGAAAAAAAGAGACTATGGTCAAAACAGTGGTTCCTGAAACGAAAAAAATACTCTCATATGACTTTACTTAGAGATTTGGAAACGCCTCATGATTTGCACAATTTTTTGCGCATGGACAATGAGAGATTTGAAACTATTAAAATATGTTCGCCCAGTTATTGAGAGGAATGATACTCATATGAGGCAGTTACCAGTAGAGAGCGATTAATTGCCACGCTACAGTACTTAGCAACTTGAAGGAATTTTGAAGACCTAAAATTCAGTTGTGCAATCTCCCCTCAGCTTCTCGGGAAAATTATACCTGAAACTTTCAAATAAGCCACCAGCCTTGGCAGAATATGCTCGGAAATCTTTACCAGTATTTAAATTGTTCCCCAAAAATGTGCATTTTGTTCTGGAATGTTAATATCAACGTAGTCTTCAAATTTTACTTTTATAATATCCCCAAAAGGTAACTGATCGGATTGTATTTGACTAACAGTTTCACCAACAGTTCAGTGTTGTTCCGCAATTTTGCTTAAACATTACCCAAAAGCCTGCATTATATTCAAAGTAATTTAAACAAAATATTTTTTTAAATGACTGTTTAATTGGAGTAGGATTAGTCGCATTTCCATTTTGATTTCTTAAATTTCCAAACATATTTTCAAGAAGTTCCTATTTTTTGATCCTATGTCCGGCAAACAAATCCGTTAAACGACCACACACGTGCGTATTTGTCGGGCTCGCTGTCCGTGCTCGTCGTCCTGATCGACGGATGGCGAGCAGGATATGTACGCCGAACACGCGGATACACACATACGAATTGATACGGATCTGTCCCGCGTACATGTCCGCCGTACAGATCCGCCGTACATATCCGCATGTGAATGGGGCCTTTAAGTCTTTGCACCAATTGTCAACTTACAACTTCTTAGGAGGAAGTAGTTATACCACAGATTTAAGTTATACCATTTAATCCATGTTGTATATACTCGTACATAAGGAGGCTCTGGAGGAAAATGTAAAGAGAAACTTAAAAGGAAAATGGATTTTAGGAAAAACTTAATAGCACTTTGAGAAGAATATGAAAGAAATTTGGTGAAAACTGAAGAAAAACTGGAAGACAGAGTAAAGCGTCTTACGAGGAAATTGAGAAATCCAGGGAGTACGAAAGGAATTTTAGAGGAACTTGAAAAGGATTAGAGAAACCATTTCAGGTAAAATTAAAGGAAAGTTGAAGAAAATACAAGAACCTTATTAGTGATTGTTTGAGCTGTAAATCACTAAAGATCTTATTAATTTTGACGAAATTTTAAGATTTTAACATACCATATACCATAAATTCATTTGTTTAAACAAGCAATCTTACTTGTTATTGGTGAATGGGTGTAAGAATGTTTTACGTTTTTGATATTGATATTCCTGCTTTAAATTTCATTTAAGTAACTTTTTGATTCTTACTCTTGTGTATATTTGGTCTTCTTACGCCATCTAGGTATTTCCTTTATAATCTAGTTTAAAAATGTAAATTATTCTTGTAGTAGAGTTCTTTTACTTAGTGCTTTATTTTTGCCACTAGAGGACATCCAAGTGTTATAGATTTCTTATTACAATAGTTTTTTGCTTCGCCGCCCGAGATCGTGCAGATGTTTTCCGCGGTACCTCTAATTCTACCCCTTTATAAATTATATCTGGCCTACGAGTTGTGAAGATTAGTTACATGTAAATTTTCTATTGGTGTTTATACTGATTACTGAACGTGCCCTTTTGAGCTTACACAAGGTTGCAACCTGAAGTTCAAAAGTAAACTTTTTTAATTTTCGACGACTGATTGATATAACGTTTGATTCGAGGTTTGATTACACACTGGCTTTCGATACAATCGAATTGTAATTATTACGATTATCATATTCATTTAACGATTATAGCTTCGTTGTTTTTTGTGGAAGACTGGTTTGATATTAATTGGTTTTGTATACCCTAGCTTCAGAAACGTCTCAATCTGTGATAACCTGCAGATTTTTTTTGACAGGAAGTTTTTTCTGCACCTTCAATGAACTCGTCCTTGTTTCAGGCATTAATCCAGAGGATAAACCTCGGTTAATCGCATTCCTATAAGAATCCACAGTCTACTTCCCTCTTGTTTGACGCTTTGTCCAAAGTTAACCCGCGATGTATCAAAGTTACAGATGTTATAATCTTCATTTCGATACTTCCGGATTTGTCCAAGATAATGGGTGCTAATTTTATGACAATAAATTACAATAACTTTCTCCCTTAGGTGGTTTTTTGGTTGTAATTATCCTGTAAGTACTTATTTTGTACCGAATAGGTGTTGAAATGAAACAAATTCTTTACTTAGAAGAGGTAAATTAATTTAAAAAATACTTGACAAGCGTACCCGAAAAAAATTATTGTTTGAGAAGCTCTGCAACTGAACTTTAAGTGTGAATTGCGCGTGGAACTCGCATCATAAACGGTTTTTTTCTAAATTATGTGGGTTTTGGAAAACTTTCGCGACTGGTTGAAAAGAAAGCACTAACCAATAGGAAATTAAGATATCGCAATGTAATTTAATTCGCCACTTTTTTGTTTTGGGTTAAGTAATTAAGAATTATAGTATATAGTCTTCTGGCAGCCAAAGTAATAAACACGTAGCCTAGAAGAACAAAATTAGCGTCGTAATTACGGCAAAAAAGTAGTAGTTCCGGTGTTTCGCTAAACAATTCGAAAGGAACGGTTTTTCCATCGCGATTTAAATACGTTCAAGTGGCATGCATTTTCGGGCGAAAGAGGGGATACGAGTAATTAACGTACGAATAAAAAGACCTTCGCCTGATCAAAAGTTAAAGAAATTTCTATTATCGTAAGAATAACCAATCCGGGACAATCTGTTTTTGGAAGAAGATCCGGAAGCTTTTTCTGGTGTGAGATTATTTTAATGTTCAATAGAAAGTCATGTGTTAATCCTGTTTGTGTAACCAAAATTGTTTAGGTACAAAATGAATATCATGGTGTATTTTGTTGTTGCGCAGCTCTAAGGTAAATTAAGAATTTTCAATTCAAAATATATTGGCTAAGTTTTTCTTTTGCAATATAATTATTTAGAATTTCCTAAGGAAATTTGTAAAAAGGTAATGATGGAAATAGAGAGCATCGTAAATGATTAATCAATATATTCAAAATGTTACGGACGTTACGGTAATTTGGTGTTTGATTTGACAAGCAAATTGTTCAATTACTGTAATTAGTGTTCAGATTCGCAATGAACATCTGGAAAAATATAAAGAAACTGGACGTTGAGAATTTCTCTGACATTTGTCAAAGGGTAATTACCCAAATAATGAACTGCATGTGAATTATTTGCTTAACCAAATGATAGTTTGACGAGAATCTACTTAAAAGTGCAAAGGGCAATTAACAATTTACTACAGCCAATAAATGTATATCTAATAAAGTAATTAGCATAATTAAATGTTTTATAACTTCTAATTTGTGGTTGTAGATATCGATTGTTAAGAATATAGGAAATACGTATACAGTGTTCTTTTAGGGATCAGTCTCAAAAAGTGATAATGCAACGTAGATCTACACACTTACCGTTAAATTGCGGTTCTTTCTAAACGAAGCAAACTTTCAATTTTTTGTAATAAATTGCATGCTCGGGGGTAAAGTAGGAGCCATAATAACTAAAAGCGAACAAATAAGGTAGCAGATTATGCATTATCGGTATTAAAGTCTCTTTTAAAGTGTAATGACGTTATTTGCATACAATCGAAGAGTGATGATGTGTGCATAACGGATTACGTCGTGTTTCGTAGAACATGAATGAACGAGGGTGTGAAAATATTTTAACAGAATAGATAGTTTACTCCAAAGCAGACCAGATTTCGATATATCACACAACGTTCGACCGTAAAACTGACACGCAACGGTGGAATATCGTCCCAATCACTACTAATACACCACTAAGTAGTAATAAAATTTACAGCTGGCATGGGGTCCCTTCGCATTAGTATTCATCGCCTGATTTCAAAGCAGGACAGTAAATGACCCTTCCTCTTTTCAATGCGAATTAAATCTAATGACCCAATAAAGACAGGTTACGTCTGAGAGATTATATGGAACATATGCGGCTCGTTATAGAGGCCGTGCGCAATTGAAAATTTGACTTACCGCCCTGCGAAAGGAATTGCGATTCCTGACTAGCGGGACCGGATTCGCCTACCGGAAGTGAATATTCAGCTCTTCTTCTAAGCGTTGCGGAATGCAAAGATGGTCCTCGGGGAGGCACTTCGGGTGGGGCGGGTTCCGGAGGCGATTCTTCACCACCACCTATAATAAAATCAATGAAGCTTGATGATTACCTTTATCGTTTTGGGTAATATAAATGCATAGATGATTGTGTAAATCTGATCGTAGATGTATATTGTATAAAAATGATAATGTATCAACATCCAAAACAGTTCCTTTAAAGGATCGAACCCGGACACCGGATTTACTCATATTTTTTTTACTAATTTTTATGGTAGGTTTTTGTACCACTACCTTTTAATCGTTAGGCTATAGGATAAAATAAGTAAACAACAAATTCGCCTTTAGCTTTTATCCCGCTTTGCTCAGGAGTTAGACTGATTATTTGTCAGCGGAAGGTTGTAGATTAGTACAGAGTGTTAATACAAGTTAGGGCATTTTTTGATACGTAAGTAGTTAAGATGGAATTTTCCATAGGTATGGATGGCTTTCAATTGAAGTTTAGATAATTTAGGGTATCTGATAGATTTTCTGTACGTAGTTAGAGTGCTATGCAACTTTTCACATGTCTTTTACATTTTAAACAGTCGCAGGAAGGTGGTTTTGGAATTCAAATACTATTTTTAGCTACGATGATTGTTGTATACCTACTGCTGTGACCCTAACATTCGGGCCGCATAAAAAATAAATGCAAGGCCCTATGTTGGGCGAGTAAGTAATAATGCTATGTGCCATGTGCACCCAGCCAAAATCAACCATACACAAATCTTAAACCCAACTAGCTCTCCTATTAAAATTTTCCAAATTTCATGGCAAATAATGGCCACGATCAACTGCCTTAAATTTGGTCCAAATATCAACGTCCAACATTGACATTGTTTAGATAGCAATACGATGGGTCGGTTATTTTTGTTTGTTGTATATGGGGGCATATGAAATATGTTAATATTTGTTGAATTTCATGGCAGTGGTATTTTGCCGCTATCTTATTTGAGATAAATGCCAAATGTGATTATTTTTCATGACTACTGAATATTTGAATTTTTATGCTGTATGAAAAATGTTACGGAATGGATCTCGAAACCCGTAACTCTTTATTACAATGACACAGGTCATATCCTAGCTAAAGGTGAAAACACGAAAATAAACACTGAACGGCCTGAACATGCCCTATATACCGGGTGATTCATTAGAAGTGATGATCGCTTGAATTTCGCGCGTAAGGTTTTAGTATTTTTTTGAATTATTAGATTGACGGTTTGAATTTCGTTAGTAATTTTTTTCTGTCATGACTGTCATTTAAGAAACCACTGTCGCCGATAATTGTCGTGTGCCATTTACGGTTTGTTACTTTTTCCATTTTGCACAATTTTTAGAGTTGATGCTTTAAAATATGTAAGAAACATGACTGTGTCTAGTGTTAGTTTATAATTTGTGGTAAAACAGAAGCAGTATTGGTAGATTATAAATAAGTAAACAATTTACTGAAAGAATGATGATACACCACTGCAATTAAATAAATTATCATCAGTTAGTCTTAGTACCAACTTCATAATTTTTTTTATTTGCGGGAAATTCAAATTGTCCTCACTTCTAATGAATCACCCGGTATATTATTGCACTGAGTAAGGTTATGTCTTTGCCAAAATGGCCGGCACCTGAGCTCTATCCATATTCTTCCTACCGTGAGCCCTTGGCGTTAATGGCCGACACCATTACATAACATGACTCCATCTTCGGTGTGGCATTGTTATTAGTTTACAGTTTTTCTCATCTAAGAATCAGGTTTATTAGGATACCGTAGAATGGTGGCGTACAAGCAAGTTTTATATCCAACTACGAAGAGTCGTAGACCCCTCAAACGTATGTAATGTTGAGGTAAGAATTATGCTACCGATTTTAATTGTCTTCAAGTGAACACTTAATTGGGTGTTTAATGGGTCAAAGAACGTACGCTATGGCAGAAACCCAAGTGGTTGATTCGATCAACCCCTTTTTAAGAACTGGTTCAAAAGGGTTGCTCTTCCTTGTTTAAACTTTTCCTCCTAGTTGCGGAATTCAGTACTATGACAATACGTAAATGAAACTTGAAGTATTTTTTCACAAGATGACACCTCAATTACATGTCTCCTCAATAAACTTCTGTATCTAAGAGATGTCTTTTTGTAACCACCTTGTATTTATATCTGTTTATGTGGAATATATAAATACAAGATAATAAAAAAATCAATCAATATGAATCATTTGTTTCATTGGGTTTAAGATAACGCAAACTTAATGTAAATAGCAGGTATAGTTGAATGTAATGGATGTTGCAAATTCAACATCTTAACACTACAGTCAGCGTGTGCCTCTTTTGGCCCATTTCTGATAGTAATGGCAATAAAATTAGAAATGTGATTAACATACAAAATACGTAGTTCATAATCCATGGGACCATTTAAGATACTTCGGGTGGCCATGCCGCTTAAGGGCATTTTATTGCGAATTTTCTCGAAACTACTCTATCAGAGTGCATATTTTAGGTTCTATAATAATTTATGGTATTAAATTTGAGAAAAACTATCTAAGTAACTCTTATGAACAAATAAATATCATAAGCATATCCGGTCATTTTAGCCGTTTAGCGTTTTATGGCTTTTTCAATATTTTTGAAAATTACAGAACAAAAAGTCCTGATGGTAATGTCAAAAGCAATGGTTTAAAAATGTTCAATATTTTTCCGATGATCTAGTGTAGCTACACTGAAACTGAAAATCAATCCTTGGAATTTGGAAACCAATGGTTGAACTTTTTACATTATTATTTCTCATTTCCATCTATCATTTTGTGAACATGTATTTCATTGGGATTAATTGGAATAACGAACAAATCAATGAAAATACTAGTTGAATGTGGCACATTTACTGTTCTAAATGCGGATCTTCCACCACGACAACTGGTGCAGTCACGTTTTGAGGCATTTTCTGGTAGTTGCTTAAAACTAAATTACTATTAGATTGGAGGTTGGAATGAGCTTTCAAATGATGTATGTACTACTAACACTCCTCGCACCATGGCCTTATATACAAGTTTGACTTTCTCGAACAGTTTTTTTTGTAAAATTTGATTTGTCGATTTTTAGTGTTCGTAACAAGAACGGGAAAGTAGCATCAGTAAAAGCTTGCGTAATCGAATTTAAAAACACTACATAACTGTTCTGTTCCTAATTAGGCACGTGTGACTGTTGAATGCCCCCCCTAATTCTTACCATTACCGTAATTTACTATGAAGGCCTTTAATTGGTGGTTTATACACTTGCATTTCCAACAAATTTAGCGGCGATGCTAAATTCAGGCCAATCTTGCTCTATACATTTTCAACTTTTGTGGCGCTGCTGATCCGCGCACTTGCTCGTAAATTACATCGATTTCGTGCGATTAGATTTGAAAGATCAGATAAACTTCCGCATTAACCAAATGATACCGAATGACAATAAATTTAGTGGGTACCTAATTGCCGATAAATTCAATTTATTAGTAGATAGTTGATGTTTGTAACCTTTTTATTTCTACTGCAACATGGCGTTCACAATATTACCATTAAAAAACAGAACAGACAATAAAGACTCGATTTTATTTGTCGATATAAATTAAAACACCACGATCGTGAGCATTCCGCGTTAATCACAGAAAATTATTACAGTTGGCTTAACGATAAAGTTTTTTTTTAGTTGCAATCAAGTTATAAATTAGTTTTATGTTGAACATTTCACGTCAAGTGCAGGGCGAGCTATAATTTTCTAGAAAAATGCGATTTAGCTTTTAGGAGAAACTTTTCCCTAATTAATGCGGTTATCAATGTTTACAATTACGTCGCGCAACGTTGGGAATGCACTAGAGGGATTATAAAATTGAGGCGGACAGCGGACAGTGGATTTGCGATCTAATTATAAAGTTACCCCGACAGTTCCATCCCTAAAGCTTTAAGCTTTAATGGAGTACATGACGTAAGGCATTTTTGCACTTCTAAAGCCTTTGAGCAAAGGATAATTTTGTATTAGATACTTCGCGTTGGAAAGGGGCACTTGAATTCGCATTTGAGTTAGCTAGAGATAATCGCGTAATTCATTTAACTGATGTGAGATACGTGTACGGTGGCAAATCTATTCGGTGTTAAGCTAATTACGAGTTGTCGCTCATTAACTTAACTTTACTCGAGTGTTAATTATGTTATGCGAGATGAGTGGGTTACCCCTTCACATTGTATCGGTGTTGTATCAGTATGTGTCATACTCATTTATCATTATTTTGTCTTACCGTTAGTTAAACAGAGGCGCTGCTGAGTATCTCCGTGGTACGCGACGTCGTTACGAACCCCTTCTGTGCAGCTGTTACATGAAGTTGCGCTACTAGAAGATGTCATACCGCCCGTTCTACCGTGCCGGCCTCTACCACTTCGGTTTATCGTATTTGCAATACCCTTTTTGTTACTCGAATATATAACTTCACCTGGAATTGCGGACTGTACTTGGACAACTTGCATAAATAAAGCTGATATACGTACCATTATTCCCACGCAAGCGGTCTTGAGGGGTTGCATAGTGCATTCGTCGCGTGTTCGTATTTTCTAAGGGAAACGGTGATGCTTGTCTATGATGGGGAAGTGGTGACCTAGGCGACACTAATGTAGGTGGAGGTGTGGGAAAGGGGGTGGTTGGATTATCCGTTGTCATTGCATCCTCCGTATCATCCGAACGATAAGACCGATCGACACCTGAAAGGAATTTAAAAATTAGAACTTTATGCAAACTACATTTGCACTATTAGCTCTTTTGCTCTTGTTGTCAAACTTCTTGCTCTGCACTCCTCTATTGTGACCAATGAGTATATCCTCGAGCTATGTTAACAGTCTCACAGCGACACACCGACAAGCACTTGAAGTACCAGTTCAGACTAACACTCTCAAAAAAGCATCAAAATAAAATTATCGAAAAACTACAGTGTAACGACAGGTACAGGGTAAAAACGAAGGTACTGAATTAGCACTTAATTCCCTTTGGAGCTCTTAAATTTTGCTCATGTTTGTTGAGCGGGGAGGAGCAACAACATGTTTAAATGAATCCATTAAATCAGCATGTGATTATATACTCAAACCCTTCGTACGAGTAAATGGTGCAAGAGGGCAAGACGACGAGGCATTAAGTTGGCATACATCATGCCAATATTACTTATGTGCAAAGGCAAACGGTCACTAAACCATCACCTGCCCAACTAGCTCAATTAAACACAAGTACTAACATAACTTTTTATACCAATTGATTATAATTTTTCTAGAATACCTCCAGCAGCCGCTAGTCGGAAAAATGCAATGGAACTTTAATTTTATTAATTTGAGCAAGCTCAGAAACCTTGATTAATATCGCAATTCAGATTTCAGTTCCGACACATTTTTAGTTATATCGAATGTTGATGCACAGGGGCGGCAATCAGTGCGTTTGGGTTCCGATATAACCACTTCCGTAACATGCCTAATTTAAATACCTGGCATAACCAACAGAGAAATTGGCATGAATACTTTTATCAAGGTCTTATTTTGAGCTCGATTAAACATAAATGTAATAATTTACAGATGAAACAAATTTATTCGGCATAAATCAATCAATAATAAATCTGAATAAATAATAGCGCTCAGGGCCCGCAGACAAATACCACGCACAAGCGATCGATTGAACATATTAATTTAAAAAAATCTTAATTACCTTAAAATGCTAATCCTTCAAATCGGGTTATCACTACTATTCTCTTTAAACAGACGCACAAACACAAAACACCTAAACCGTATCTATCTACGAGTACACGTAATTCATCTTAAAATAAATTAAACAAAATATACAAAACGATTATTTAAACAAAATCAACATCGAATCAATCTGATACAAAACACAATGACCGCAGATTCAAATAACATGGCCGACATTGTGTGGATTCAACATTACTGTAGAGTGTTATAGATACTGAAAGTTTTATTGGTTTTAAAGCCGAATCTCTAAAATTATTTTTTTTACAGTTTGCCAGATTAAAAGCATTAATTAGGTACTAATTGTAATAACAACAACCGGGAAAGTGTGAGTGAATAGGCACAGGCTTTAGTTCGTACTAATTCTGCTATTGGTCGATTGCTACTTTAAAATAAATCAGAGTTTCCATTATGATCTGTAGACTAGCTTGACGTTACATATAAATATTTCAGATAGCAGTTGTGTAGTCAGAGGTCAGAGGGCGAAGGTAACAAAATTTTATTTCGAGTTTGACATGCTAAAATAACCAGAAAAAGAAATAATAAGAGTGAAGTGGTATACCAAAATGAGTAGGAGAGAGATTAAGAAATGTACGTGACATATTTGCGACATCTCGGAGGAGTAAATTTAATTTTTCGTTTTTGTGTTGATTAAAGTTTCATTTATTTTAACTTTTGCACGTTTGTTAACGTTTAATTTGGAGATTACAACAAAATAAGTGTTAAATTCAAATTGGAATAAAATTGGTTAATGTAAGTGACCTAAAATCTGTAACGCACTGATCTGGTTAATTAAAAACGACGCATAAATAAATTGTACGTATATGTCTATATACTGGGTATCACAGAACGTCATAACTGCGATCCGTTCTCCGATTATTATTACTCCCGCCCTCAAAACTTAAGGTGGAAGCGTGTTGAAGATTATTATTTCATAAATTGGCGAAGGGAAAATACGAATTAGTATTAGCTAATTTGAGATTATAAGTAATTTTTGACGTAATTACATTTTCTAAAATTGTTACATAGTGAAGCAAAGGAGCAACGGGCACAATTTCTCGGAAGAGCATTGAAGCATCATCCCCTATGAAATTACCTGATTAAATTTTCATATTCAATCTTGAGTTGTTTACCCTCGGGAAGCAGTCGCGAGCGTATTTTGAAACCTTAATTGTACCATGAAGCCTACAGGTATCTCTACTTTCTCTTATAGCAATATCCAACAAGAATCGACCAATCGCGTTGGAAGTATATTTATAACTGCAATAATACCGACTTTTCTCATAAGGTTGCTTTAATATTGTTGAACGTATCTTCCATTCTAGTGGATTAAGCAAAGATGTGTTTCATATGGCACACATTAAGCCTACCAATATGTGGCGTCGTATTTGGATTACACCTCTGTATCTGTTTATAAATAATCCGCCCGTCGGCGCATCCCGAATTAAAATTCCCCGGAAGTTGGGGAAAACAAAACGCACTTACTGCTTAACGGTTCTAATGTCAAGATCACTTCACACGCAATTTATTAGAAAACTTTCCGAGCCTCTCCGGTTTTTTAATGAAAACAAATTAAATCTCATAAATAATTTGTTTTTCTATTTATATTTGAGTACTCGTTAATTGAATTTACATTAGCCGCTTTCTTTCCTGCAAAAATTATTTATTAAAGCCACTTTTCATTCGGTGAGGCTATTTAATTACTAAAGAAACGTGTATGAATAAATCTAATTGAATGTATTTTGGCGTGAGGTGGTAAAATTTTACTTCGGCATGCATGGTACACCGCGTTATTCCTTATTCAGGAGCCGCCGCTATCCGAGAGTTAGATTAGATTTAACAAGATTTGGTCCACATCCAACTTACAGAAGACGCGTAAAAGCTCAAGTTTTAGAGAACACTTCCAAGAGCATCGTAACGTACGTGTGCGGTATTCGTATCGTTGTATCGTGAAACGTGAGAACCGCGGATCTTTAATTGTTAGGGAAGCCGTCGTGTCTTTGATTACGAAATTCCGCCAAAGTTATGCTTCCAGAAATTTGTGTTATCCAAAATTCTCCTCATTAATTATAAGAAAAGTGTACTCAAAACTTATAATGCGGCTTAGATGAGGTTTACTGCTTCGATTGCCTTGGGCTACAGATAAATACACAGGAATTCATCTCCTCTAACGTATTATACTTGCGGAATTATGTTGAAAAAACAGAGTAAGTTCTTCCGGCCATTTATTTTGCGAATTTAAGGCGCTCGTAAAATTTTTGGATAGGTAAGGAAATTAATGCGAACTGAGAGCTTTTATATTATTTGTTGAGCCTGAGATTTAGTGACTCTTTATAGCAGGTTGTTGCTTTATAAAGATTACTGTTTCGGAATAAAAACGGAAAAATAACGCGTCTTCCAGTTGTTCATTTAAAGTAAGGGCAGAGCGAAGGAGGGGGGGGTTGGATGCTCACGTTTAAAATACAAATAGCGAAAGCACACATACTCCAAGGCGTCGCGGTGGCATGCCGCAGGTGCTTGGTCGTCATTCACCTTTGACTTTACCCATAGAACGTTTTATTACGTTGGCTCAGAATCCGACGTTTAATTTTCTTTTGGTCTCTTGTGGCTTGTGAGTTTCGCCATGAATGGAAATTGCCCCCTACTTTGCTTGGTTATTGTTTTCGTAGTAGCTGAACTGACGAGATTACGCACCTTTTTCGATCCATACGTCAGGCGATAAAATTATAGCGCGGTTATTAATTTTAATCCCGAAGAACCTTCTTCACTTTTACTGCTACGTAAATGCCGAAGTGTACGGATATGAAAAAAATAATATATATACAAGACACTAATCCCTTAAGTATAACACGCTTTTAGTGTACGCCACTGCCGTTCCTCTAATCATAAAGAACAGTTACGCAGCCTTTTACTACTATGAGGCTGGGCGGTTTACTCCAAAATTTTATGGGATTTCGTGGCCGTTTCTGTTACATTTATTATGAGTTATTGCCTTATAGACTACTATATATGCTATTGGGCATCTTGGCGAGAGTAGTGCTTTGGAAAATACCGATAAATGTTTAAACTTGGTTTTACTATTGCCAATAAATGGTTATTGTCCCCTTCTAGAGGTCACAATAACGCATTTTGCAAGAACTTTATTGATTGCGAATATATTACCCTATAGTGA
>NW_022170511.1:926137-936964 GCF_008802855.1 Photinus pyralis
TATTGCGATCTATTGAGGCCAAGCCCTTAATTAACTTGGGAATTCGTTTGCTATATCTTCATTTTACTCACAAATTGACGTTTGCAAAAGCATTCACCAGAAACCCCCACCTTACCGATCTTGTAAGAGTGTTCAAAAACCCAGAAAGCATTGCAGCAGGAGCGGGGAGTTTCCTGGGCAACATGTACAGCTACACAGTAAGGACTGAACCCTCGATAAACCGCCTGAGGTACATTAATTATAAGAAGGCTGCTTTTAAGACCTCATGACAGTTTCAAAAGTCATATTTGAAGTATCATTACTTAGCAACTTTAAAGCACGTGTGTTTTAAAGGCTTTTTTTCGCACGCATTTGAGTGCTTAAAACGGAGATTGTAATTCAGGTATAATAAAAAAAAATTTGCTAGGGTAAGTAAATTGAACACATCAATAATCATAGCATTGGAAAGCCTCGAGGCAAATAATTGCAATTTTACACTTGCTTACTAGAAAAAAGCTCACTTTGTCTCATAATCACAACAATAATGGTTAACAATTCGCACAAATACAAATGAGACTAGAATTAACAACTAACGAAGTTGGAAATTTGGATATTAATGCTTGTTTCGGTTATACAACACCTAATAATTGTTTTAAGTGGCTGTGCGTGTTGAGACTTGTTTTGTTCGATTTAACAAAGGAATTTTTTTCTAACGATTAATTGGAAACGAACAATATTGCTCCTTTTACGGGGCTTACCTCATTCACTGTCAGCATTTCAATTACAATTTACACGCGTTTGGCGGTAAAGGAGTATACTTTGTTTGCGTTCAGATTTACGAAGACATTTATTAGTAAGATACACAAGCAGTCGCCTCGCAAAATTAAACGCATTAATCGAAACGGCGTCCCGTAAAAATTAATTAAAAATAGAAGTTTGGGAAAATTTACATTGACACGTAAAACCAGAATTCGAAACAGGCGCGTTTTAAATTAGTACACCTGGGAGCTTATTGCTAACTTTTCCGTGGTTTAATTGCTTTTTTTCTCGTTTCTAAGAGCCACGAGTGCGTTCTTTCTGTTCCCGTCGTTCTTGCGCTAATTTGTACTTATCCTCTAATCTACAAAATACGTATCCGTAGCTCCATGAGGATCTCAAAAGATAGTCACTTCAATTTCAGAAGGGTCATTCAAAATCACCTCCTCCCCGTTCTGTCATAAGGTTCTCAATCAGTTATAAAGTATTGCACTAAATACAGTGTTTCAAAAAAAATTCTACCCCCTAAATCACTTCCCCGGAAATTAAAAATTGGCCACTCCAAGTTTGTACTACATCAGTCTTACATTTTCTCGTATTTTGTATCTAAAGTTGTGTTTTGAGACGCAATGGACTTCAACTCTTTTGAATATGAAAGTGAAGCAGACAAGAATGGGCTACTTTTATGGCAGAGCCAGAAGAACTTTCCTGTAGAAGGGCAAATTTTGAACTTTAATCCCAAATAAGACTTCATTTCCACGTGTATATTAGCTATTAGTTATGCTTTCTTCAAAATCCTTTACCATTACGCAAAATGTGAAAATATCGTTTTTGAAAGAGTATGAAATTCCCCATTAGGTAGTCCAAATTAAAATACAATTTTATTTTGCAAATTTTAACCGAAGTTATTATAGATAGATCCTATTGGAATCACCATTATCTGGTGGAAAATACTACTCTGAATTTGCAAATTTTTATTGAATTGATTCCAGTTTTTTATAAGTACATAACGTTTGCAGACTATAAGCTGTTCCTCAAAAAGGACATTTGTCTTTACGTATAAAACGCATATACCTATAGTGTCAAAAAGAAGCTAGCTAAAATTATACGATTTGTACGAAGTGACTCTACGATCACAGTTTTAATGTATCAGAGCCGAAATTCCAAATTAAGAATTGGGATTTCGGGTTAAAAGTCAAAATATGGAAAATATTAGTGCCCTCTTAAACTCTTCGTTACTAGACAACGTAGAAAACTTGGCATAGCTTGAAATAATTAACACTTTGCAAGTATTTTACATAAAATATTAGTTGGCGTCGTTTTCGCATATACCTACATAAAGTGGCGTATCAAATATACCTACCAACTTTCTATAAAGATTCCGTAACTAATGCCAAAGTTTCGGCTGTGCATCATGAAAATTACAGATCTGCTTTACGGAAGTTTAGCAGCTACATAACCCCCTTCAAAGGCTTTAGTTACAAGCAAAATGGTTCATATCGGTATCCGGTCGATTTACAATTCCGCGTATAATGTTGCTATTATTATTATCTAAAACTTATAAGGTTCTCAAGGATTTTGATTTACATTTACGTTGGAAAATTTAAAATATCTACTATAAAGACGGTGTAATTACCATGTGTTCGCTCACTTTAAATTTGTATTTTTTCACTTCTTTGACACTACGTTTAGCCGCTGATAACTAAACAAGATGGCGTATCTAATTGTGTCCGTAGAAATATTTTAATTACATTGGACAATCCGATAGCTCTCGCCGTTTGGAAGACGAGAGTAAATTAATATAGTATGATTTCCTTGGTAACCTGCTGGTTTCTCTCCGATAACAGGACGATGAGGATAAATAAACTGTCATACAGCTAAGAAATTGATCGAATTTGAAGCAGTTGTGCAATTATTCTATTTAACGTCATAGGTTGCGATAATGTAGAACGGAACTGTTTTTCTTATCCTGGGACGTATGTTCGTTGGAAGGTTAATATATTTACTCGGCGTTGTTAAACTGTCTAATGCGGATAGCTCGTTGCAGAAATTTACAAAAGAACAATCGCATAGTCGGTAATTTGTAGGAAAACTATTCAAAATATTAAATATGTGCATTAAAAATAATCTTAAAAAACAGTTGGATTTTTACTATTTTAATCATATTTATGAATTCGTTTTATTCATCCAACTGAAAAGCTCATTTCCAATTCAAATTGGCAAAAGATTTGTACTGTGGATTTACGATTATGGTTCCGCTAAACGGTATAAACAGGAATTATTTATAATATCGTAAAAAATGATGTAACAACCCCTAACATTTTAATATGCTGCATTTGATCATAAACCACGTGCCCTACTTCGGCAAGAAAGTAAGGTTGGGAATGCAATTACGGTGTAACACTACCAAATATTGCGGTTTCCTTTCAGCATTTATAGGTAGAGCCACCATGAGCCAGTAACGTAAAGCTCCATTTGAATTGAAAGCTCTTAGAGGTGAGCACTTCATATTCGCTGAATTTAGTTTTGAGCCCAAAATATTGTTGAAACTTGATAAGTAGCTTATTTATAACGAGTCTCACGAAGAGATTTGTTATAGCAATAAGTGGAGTGAAACTTTTTCACGTAGGTAATAATATGTTTCAACCAAAAACAAATAATTGCGAAACCAGCGATAAAATGAAAAGATAATAATGTACACTGCTCGTTAAAAGACTCCGAATTTAAAGTCCCCGTTGTTTTTATAGGATGTAATTTAGTATAATGGAAACCGGCTAATACGTCTAAAGTCTGCTTAAGTGAGCTTTAGAATATTGCTTCCATCCAAGCAAGTGTATTAACGGAACGTGCGTAATTATTGAAAACAATATTGCTAGATCTTTTCCTTTTGGACCTATTTACGTCGCTTATTTGTAAAGAAATAGAGATTCATGGTGTAACTAAAGCAAATAAAAGGATTTTGTTTGTTTCGTCCTGTGATTGGAAACTTTAGCATCGGCAATTGCGTGCTTATGTCCCGTATGCGAAAGTCGAAGCTATCCGGATTTGGAGGGCTGATTACTATGATCATGATTGCTCCTATAACATCTCCACGGAAGATTGATCCCATTAGACAGAGAACAGTTTTAGTCGCTTGCGTAGACTTTCTAGAAAATAACTAGATTAGCAAAGCAAAAGGTCGAGAATTCGAAAATTTGGCTTGCATTCAGAATGTATCTGATGCAGCTTCACAAATAACTTACTGAACAGCATTTCAATGAAGAAGTTCCTATTGTTCTTTACATTGGCTAACAACCAGTATGCCGAATACCTAATGGTAAAATGTGACTATTTTTATTAGTGGAGGTAGAATTGTTGAAATATAGTGTCACATATCCTATCCCCACAAACGCATCTAAATTCGTTGGCCATTGTGGTGAATGCTCTGCTTATCTCTTAGTCATATGCGAATCTACTTTCTAATGGACATTGGGATTATGTTGTAGCGTTATGTAGCCTTCCTTATGAAACGAGTTTCATGGAAACCTGGCGTTCAGTTTAATGGACAACCCATAAAAAGTGTAAGTAGCTTGATTATAGTGAGATAGATATAATGCCTGCTACATACGATATTTGCTTATAAATAAAAATTCACAAAATGTTTTACTACTCGTACAACGTCACAATCGAAAAGATACGGGAAGAGGTTTTGTGATTTTTAATTACACTTTGATAGGTATGTAAACTACATAATGTATGATCAGTTTATAGCGTCATTAAATTCCACATCTAAGAAGTGTAGGTACACTAACTTTTAGAGGCGATGGCGTAGGATATTGGCTGACTTCCTTTGACATTTTATTTAACTGCTTCAAGCTCAATTTTTATGACGTCATGGACTTCATTAAATAAGGCAAATTTTAAACACATTATTTAGGCATATGATATCTAATGATGACGCGTATCAATTATTTATGTTATTTTCAAAAATACATTTGATAAAATCAACTTTGGTATCAAAATCTACTTTTTGACGCACCCTGTACACAGGAATAAATTATGATAGACGTGTGGGGGTATTTTTTAAATCCCAACACCTGATTTTTAAAATACGCGAATGCGTTTTTAGTAAAGATAGGAGGATGACACAGCCTACAGGATGGAGGGACGCCCCACGCTGCTCAAATTCTTGGTGGGAAGGAATAATTTTTTTGTATAATTTTTTGAGTTCTCATGGAAAGATATTAAGATTTCCGAACTCAATTATTGTTAGACACCACCAGATGATGACATAAGTAAGGCACCACATATAGGATGGATCGGTTCCAATGATTACTACATAATTTTGTTCAAAAATTTATATTTAAAATTCATTTCAGCGCATTTCGCTATCAAGGAACAACCAACATCGAAGGATTAAAAAGCGACGTAGTGCTACAAGCGATTAACCCTGTGGTAACTTTTCTGACATTTTTTGGAAATTTTATACTACAAGTAGAAGTAGAAACAAAGTAAAGCTTACAAAGGTTATTTGGACCTATTACCCCGCACGCAGACGGTCGACAATTAAAATAAGACATCTTAAAATTGCTTACAGTTTTTTTTCTTAATAATCCACATAGTTTGGTGGCAAACGATTAGCAATGCTTTATGCTAGGTGCACTTAACTTACACACACCCACTGACATCAGAACTTCACTTTGCTTTATAATACAGAATTAGATGACAAACAACACTTGCTTGATAAAGAAGATGACACATTTTCGGGGGCTGTTCGGACGGTAGAAACTTTTAATAGAAAGATAACCTTAACGATATGCCTAGCTGTCCTACAACTTCTTCCTTTTTCAACTCGATGAACCTATTTCGGTAATCAGACAGCACAGGTGTTAAAACTTCTTACACCACCTTAACTTTCTTCTGGAAAAACTTATAAAAATGAATAACTGCGTCTTTAACAGAACCATGGTTGAGTGCCCGAGAATTAGGTCTTCAACAATCGCGATACCAGCAACCTCGTTTTTTTTGGGTTGTCTTCAATATTTAAGAAAACCACCACTTCCACCTTAAAATAAACTGGGTTACTTAGATTTTACCAAACAAAAAATTTCCTTATCGCAAACGACATTAGCCTTTTATAAAGTACACAAGCTTAGTCAGATGTGTCTTGGCTAAATTGAATAATGTACAAATGCGATCAAATGAAAACAAAAACTGTAAAAAAATTGTAAAAGGAGAAACAAATGCGGAAACACACATTCAATTAAAATAACTCAACTTTGTGTTTATTAGAAAAAAACCAATATTTAGCTAATAAATTTCAAATAATCTCATATACAGGATGTGCCGTCATTATTGTTATGTTTAGACCACAATAACGCCACAAAAAGACATTATTTACACCAAAGTTTGGTATTTAAAATTGATTTCCAGTCTTGAGTTTATTGTATTCCGTTCGTGCTTGCTAAATACTGTTAGGTTGTAACAAGTTTGTCAACTATAAGTGACCAGAATGTGACATTAAAGTATTATTTCTTCCCCCTTAAGTACCATTTAGGCTATTCGGCGTTGAGTTATGACATAATTCTTCGTGTTTTTATATTACAAACGAGACCAATTCGCATTATCTACATTACATTCGCTTACAATGACTTACATCGAATGTAAGGATGCAAATAGAAAATGAATTGGTGTAAACGGTGGTTGTAAAAATCATAATTGCCTTCTTTTTTAAACGGCAATTGTCAATAACCGCACCAATTCGGGATCTGGTGTAAAGTATCTGCAATATTATATACCCAGTGCAAATTCAGCTAATTTTTTTAATTCACTACATTATTGCGACTTGTGACATGTCAAGTTTTTATTGTTTATACACGGTGTCGTTTGTGTAAATACAAGGAAGGGTTGTTAAATAAAATAAATGGATTTGCAAGAGTAATACCGAATAATTTATTATCATGCATTTTCATTATATGAAGGTGGCAATTCTATAGTAGATGGTTACCATACTAGTACGAGAACGATCAAAATTTTAACAGGAGTTCAACTTTGACCTGTCCTAGTATGCTAAAATCGATCGTCTGCCGCCTCAGGTCCTATGACTTAAGGCGCTGCGGTACTTCTTGCGGTACCAATTTTAAAATGGTTGTTTTTTGAGAAAATAAGTTATACACCAAATGAAAACGTTGATAATAGCTCTTAAAAAAATATTTCAAAAATCGCGAACATTTGATAACTCCGTAAAAAAACAATTATTAGTCGGTTTTTCACGAACTTTCTACGGATATAACTAGGTAACGGTTGAATGAATGAAGCTGATTTTTTTACAGGTAAGTACTGCCAATGACTTGACAGTGTTTCTTTTTTAATTTTTTTCTCTAATTATAAGATTAGCTTATTATTATAACAAGATAGGAAAAATCGCCACGTTAGTATAACACGCTAGGGGATGGCGCGCAGATGTCGCCGATCCCACATCATTTAGCCCCCTTTCTAAAGTTGTTAATTACACGGCCCCGATAGGTAAATGTGTACTCCTCTCCTCTTTCTACAGGCGCTCTTTTACGGGCGGGCATTTGCTGCCACCCAGCCAGCCGGCCGGCCAAAGTGTGATTAACTAAAAACTAGGTCAATTTAAACGAAAATACTCATCCAGAAACTAAGTGTTACTGTATGAAATATTCTACAGTCTATTTAGCTCAATGACAAAATAAATTCTATCAAATGTCACCATTTCAAAATTCTATCTAGCGCTACATTCCATATAAAATACACAAAACGTAGTTTGGTGAACGAATTTGCCTACTCATCCGAATAAACATAGATGAATAACTCGAGCGAAGTTTTTGCACAAATCGTCATACGTGTGGATTTGGAAGTTTAATGTAATACGAGTAAAATGTGAAATATTTGGAGGGCTGATTTATCCTTGACATCCTGTGAGTAAATTGTGCGATATCAAGTATCTCTAGACACTTCCAGCGTGTAATTTGACAAGATTTCATGAGTGAGTTTCATTTTACAAGGAAAAGCCTTCGGTAAGATCTACGCGCTCGCTTGCGGAGGGATCCTATGTGGGTTGCTTTTTTAATTAATTTTCATGGTGATATACTAAACCATCAAAACTAATTTAGGATTGTAATTGGAATACGCATCGGTATTTAATAAATGTTAGTCTACAGAATGAGACGTTCCCTAATTTCGTTCTCCAATTTACATAATATCGACATCAAATCCACTTTGAAAACATTTCCATGTTTTCTATGGTATGCATTCCGACGAAAACAATTTCACCTACTTTACGCTTGCACGTTCCACCTGATTTATTATAAAACTTTATCTATCAAAGTTCGCGGATTTAAAAATAGTGCCTTTTGGTAAGAAACCTCCAAGGTTCAATTACTTTTTTCCATTTACATAAATACAAAATCCAACCTGCGGAAACATTTACCAGTTCCAACTTGATGTAAATCGCGGAAAGTTATTACATAAAAAGTTGACGGAAAAAGTTTCAATCTTATTTAAAATGAAATTTCAGACGGTACAAGCTTAAGAACTCTGCAAACAATTAAAATTTTTACAAGTAGTTAAGTTTCTTAAAATTGGAGATTTGTTTCAATTTCTTCCGAATTTTGAACAATGTGGAACTGCATCCGTGTATAAGCGGCAGAAGGGAAAAACTCGGACCGCCATTGTTTGTTTACTGGTTTTGTCATTAAGAGACTTTTAAATAGCTCACGATTTATTATCTTTGTTCCTCTCTATTTCCGCTTCGTTAACCGCACTTCTCGGAGTAAGTGCAATAAATTAATTTTATGCTCCCAAAGATTTTTTTATAAATATTTATAAAACGTTTTTTTTAATATCCTCAAAATAGAGGAAACTAATAAATTGAAAGCGTGCTTTTACAGCTGCAAGGAAATCTGGTAATTTAAGTTCGGGAGTCTTAGTAGGTACTGTAATTTTACAGGAAAATTAACAGAAGTCGCTCAAAGGAAACGCTTGAAAAACAACGAACATTTTAAAAACACCAGCGATTGATCATCTACATATACCAACTAAATGGACCGCGATTTTTTTTCATTTCATTAATTAGCGAACAAGTTCGATCCCTGTACGCGTGTATTTACAGCAAGCTCATATGTAGGGCTTGTTTACAGCAATTATGTCGGCGCTCATGTGATATAATTACCTGTCGAAACGTGAACACTACTATGTAATTAGTGGAAATGTTGTTAGCCCTACATTGTCTCCAATTAGCGGAAAGTGTCAATACAAAGTTGAAAAATTGATAATTACACAAAGATCGAGGGCGTGTAAATGTGGATCGCAAAGTAAAGACCAACTTTCCTTGTTAATACTTTAATAAATCCTAACTTTTCTTTGTTAGCTCGTGATTAGTTTGCTCGTCTCCAATTAGTGTTACTTTTACACACGTTAAACTTGGAATCACTCCATACGGTCCGAATCAAGGTATTCTAGCCTGAGCGGATAGCCGTTTTCATTTTTAATGTACCGCATTGAGTGCTGTTGACATTTGCCGAAAATCTGTAACTTATGTTTCTCGAGGAAAACACAAGAGTTTTTCAAGCCAATCAACGTTAATGAAAAATAAAGAACAATTGAATGATTAATTCAACGGTTTAACTTTGTATACAACGCACCTAAATTAATAATTTACTTTAAACAAAATTGTTAATATTCCTTCACTATAATATATTTAGAATACCAAGTGCTCAAATTTAGTACCTCGCTGACGCAATTTATCAGATGACTTCATTGTACATAAACTGGTGTGTACGTTTTAAAATTTTCTTTAGTTAGAGGAAGAGACCCACATTTGAGATGACTTTTTATTGAAAATTCGAAAAATAAAATACATTACTCAACTTTGTTTTGTTATTATTTGTTTTTACAGTACTCGGTTAGTGTATTAACAAAACGTTGTGCCATATAAAACTACATAAAAAAAGCAATTTTAGAAAAAATATTGAACTTACAGTTAACTTTCTGCAAATTTGCCCTCTATAAAAAAAGATGGTGGCCTAATTTTGAGACAGACTGGCGTCTTAATTTGATATAGGACATACTACTCAAAAAAACCTTTCCTTTTCGCAAAAAGAACACACATAACAGCTGCTACCATTGCACGAGGGTTCCATTGTTTATGTTTCTTTGCCATCTGCAACCGAAAAATGAAAAACACGAAGTTATTGTTTGGGTGCCTAATTTGAGATACTCTCAAATACGGACACCATTTGGTATCTCAAATTAGGAACTTTCAGTATTACAAATTGACAACAACATTTTAGGTTAGTTATAGAAGAATATTGCCGTATTTCTATGTGACATCATTAAACAACACCTATACTAACTACTACTACACATAATATATTTTTTGTGCAATTGGACGCGAAACAACATCTTCGCGTTCGCCATGGCGGCCGCGAAATTCACTTTCGCGGCCGCTGTCATAGCGACGGCCGTTAAAGTAAGACAATGTCACATATATTTTGACAATCAGCATGTAGGTAATTACAAATCTTTTGGATAAATGTTAATATTAATCGTACAGTTCGTATTGTTACTTATACTTACTCCTGAAATAAAGTCTAAAGTGTTAGAAGCGTTATACTTTGAAACTGTAACATTTTGATTTTCATTAGAACTCAAACTGACAGGTACACTTGAAGTCCTTGTAGCATTTTTCGTACTGCCGCTTCGATTTTTCAGGTACTAACTCATAACTGCAACACAGCAGAATTCGCAACAAGTTTTATTTCCGGAGGAGTTCCGTATATCGAAGAATCACTTTCGGAGTCACACATTTTGACTTTTCTTTCACGAAAAATTATTCATTGTTTATCTCATTTCCATGGTAAAATGAAAACTGGCCGTCTTTCTATTTGCGACGAAAATTATTATTTTTGAAATCTCATTTTTATTTATTGACGATTCTACGCAATTGCACAAAAAATGTTGTATACCACGGCCGCGTCATTCTTTAACGCCCTCAAAGTTTCCTTGCCTCGGCCGCAAGCGGCCTCGGCGCCAATCTTCTTTTCGGTACGTTAAAGAATGACTTCGCGTCCTAAGTATACAAATAACTAT
>NW_022170511.1:937064-989369 GCF_008802855.1 Photinus pyralis
TAGACGAAAATTTGGTTTCTAAATAGACCAATGGGTTAGGATCCAGCGTTACAACGAATGCGCAGGTTTTTTGTTCGGGAAGAGCTACAGATTTTTCCAGACTGTATCCATCCATTGGCACAAGATCCTTGAAACCATAAGGGATGATTTATTAGGTTGCTGGTTGTTAAACCCCTACTAGCGCAATCTACTGGGTTTATGATATGATACCAGGGTACAGTGGGTATGGTTTCCTGAACTTGGCTAACCCGATTTGCAACAAAGGTTTTCCACTTGTGCGGAGAGCTGGATAACCACGCTATAACTACTTGAGAGTCCGTGAAATTAACTTGTCAAGAAGGTCAATAATAAATTTAAGCAACTCTGCCAACAAGGCAGCACCCAATGATTCTAAGCGTGAAAGGCTGACCGTCTTAAAAGGTGCGACTCTGCTATTTGCTATTTAGGCTTGTCAATCTAGGCAGTTTTATACAAGTGTTGTAACAAAATGATCTCTGCGGAAATGAGTACTCAATAGGGTCCTTATTAATCCCTCAAAAATCGCACTTTGTCGCATTGGTGGAACTTGGAATAAAATGGCCGCCATCTTGATTTTTTCGAATTTATTAAATATTTCGTAAAGTATACATTATATAAAAAAAAACTCAAGAGACTTTTTTTATGGAGAATCAAAAGTTATTATTATTTACCTATAATAAAAAGAAAGTTTAAGTCTATTGATCAAAAAACAAAAAAGTTATTGAAATTTATATGATTTGGCAATATGGGTTTTTTAAAAATTTGGTAAATATCTGAATTAGTTAAAATTGTTTTGTATGCCCAATTTTCCAAATAATTAAGGATTTTAAAGTAAAATACTCTATAATTGGGCAATTATTCACATGTTTGGCAACACTGTCCGACACCCACGCGACGGCAACTTAAGACGACCTTGTTACTATGCGGTTTATTGTTTTAGTTTGCGCGCAATTCGTAAGCGAATAACACGTGGTGTAATTTAGGTGTGATTGTACGAATTCTGACTTGTTTATAAAACTTTTTTCGCATTTCTTTATATCAATATCTTTTGAAACAAGTAAATGTATTTTTTTTTAACAATATCTTTGTGCACCAGTATTAAACAGTATGAGTTCAATATCAAATTGTGCTATTTGTGTAATATCGCCATAGTGCGTGGTGACGAGGACGACTTATAAACTAAGATTTATTTTAATTACTTAGTATCCTTGAGCCTGCTCGAATATTCTTATTATTATACTTGTTTTTCTCCCCTAAAAAAGTATTTGGATTTTTCTTATTACATTTTTTTTTCGTGTTATGTAGTTTTTCATTCAGCACATAAAAACTCTTTGAGCTTTTTTATAAAATGCATACTGTTCCAGATATTAACCAAATTTAAAAAATCTCTATATAGCCAATTCATATAAATCTCAATTTTTTTTTGATTTTTAGCAAATATTCTTGAAAATGTCTCTATTATAGGTATATTTTGATCATCTATAAAAATGATCTTTGAGTTTTTAGCGCATTTTTGCAAAAATTTTTTTTGTAAAAAGTTGCTTTTAATCTCACTTTGGCTGGCTGGCTGGCTGGCTGGCTGGCTGGCTGGCTGGCAGCAAATGTGGGCGCGTAGAAGAACTCTTGTAGAAAGGCAACGGGTGTACGTGTATCTACAGGGCCGTGAAATTTGTCACCCTTAGGGACATGGCTACATGATGTGGGGTTGGCGACATCTGGGCGTCATCCTCGAGCGTAGTATACTAACGTGAAGGTTTTTCAGTTTTTCCTATCTTCTACTACAGTTTTGGTCCGATTCTTTTCAAATTGGTGTCGTCGGAAAGATGTTGTAAACGCGCACAACTCCTGCGTGGCGGAATTTTGTTTTTTGTTATAGGGGCGAAATTAACGACCTTTTGCGAGGTGCGCGCGCGCGCGTCTTCGAGAAGTAGTCAACTTCGGGCGCCTTTTACGTTCCGTTGCGAACTCGCGCGGTTTAACGTTTCGTAAATTTCGAATCGCTGTCTCTCTTTCTCGTGTCGCCAATAGAAGCGAATTGCGGGTGAACGAGACGTCGGAAGGGGGTACCGTCAAAGGAAATGTGGTAGCCCCCGACACGATCTTCCTGATGGTGGAGTCAAATCTTCAAACGCGAATTGCGGGTGAACGGGACGTCGGAAGGGGGTACCGTCAAAGGAAATGTGGTAGCCCCCGACACGATCTTCCTGATGGTGGAGTCAAATCTTCAAACGCGAATTGCGGGTGAACGGGACGTCGGAAGTGGGTACCGTAAAAGGAATGTGGTAGCCCGCGACACGATCTCACTGATGGTGGAGTCAAATCTTCAATCGCGAATTGCGGGTGAACGGGACGTCGGAAGGGGGTACCGTCAAAGGAAATGTGGTAGCCCCCGACACGATCTTCCTGATGGTGGAGTCAAATCTTCAAACGCGAATTGCGGGTGAACGGGACGTCGGAAGTGGGTACCGTCAAAGAGAATGTGGTAGCCCCCGACACGATCTTACTGATGGTGGAGTCAAATCTTTAAAAGCGAATTGCGGGTGCACGAGGAAAGTGGGAAGCGGTTAGTGAATGTAGTAGCCTTCGACAAGATCTGTTATTGATGGTTGAGTCGAAAGTGGCTAATAGAATACTGATCTGCCACACAAAAATGCGCTGAAGTCCCTTCGATCTCAAACGAGGACTTTGATAATTTTTTGATTTATGTATATCAATTATTTAATTGCGGAAATGGAAGATCGGAAACAAGGGATTGTGATGAACTGATGATTAATTGCATTCGTTTATTTACCAACATAATGAGAAAGCTAAGCATGATAAGTTCCAATTTGAAAAAAAAATCTACCAAATAGATGGAGCAATAATTTAGCACTTTATTATCTGCTATTACATTCAATGGTGATGGAGACCTAAGTTAACGGCATTTTAGGTTTTCATTATTACATCACAATCACGAAAACAATAAAAAACAACAATTGACGTCCACCACTAAAATAGCTACGATTAATGCCTGTCTCCTCTATTTAAAACAATTTCCGATTCTTTTTAACGTCCACCTTCCTGCCTTAACAAATTAATGCGTCGTTGAACAATAAACTGCACCTGTGTTTTCTTATATTGAAACTAATTAGCTTATGCCGCGATAACAAAACTTCGTATCTACGACCGGAGAT
This sequence comes from Photinus pyralis, assembly GCF_008802855.1. Classification (NCBI taxonomy): domain Eukaryota; kingdom Metazoa; phylum Arthropoda; class Insecta; order Coleoptera; family Lampyridae; genus Photinus; species Photinus pyralis. The sequence goes on from NW_022170511.1 coordinate 940,256, forward strand.
AAACTTTTACAACTTCCAGATGTTTAAAACTAGTGTTTTAACACGTAATAAACATGAACAAATTGGTCTGCCAATAAATTTACACAGGTGGTATCTATGTAGTGTATGTTTAATTGTACGCTGCCCTTAAATAATTGTTTATCTTCAGATAAACTTTTTATTTTAGAGTGTGACGGCGTATGGTCGCAGCATGATTGAACAAACTCGTGCGGAAGTCGAGCGACATTATTCGATTGCAAATGGGTACGAAAATGATGCCCAAGTCATTTATGGCGACACTGATTCGGTGATGGTAAACTTTAAAGTTAAAACATTAGAGAGCGCAATGGAATTGGGACGCGAGGCTGCAGAGTTAATTAGCCAAAAATTTGTAAAACCCATTAAGCTAGAATTTGAGAAGGTATTAAGGTGAAGTTCGCCCAATCCCAGCTGTTCAATGTGCATGTTGCAGGTGTACTATCCGTATTTATTGATCAATAAGAAGAGATATGCGGGTCTGTATTTTACCAATCCGAGCAAATATGATAAAATGGATTGCAAAGGAATCGAGACTGTTCGTCGAGATAATTGTACCTTAGTTGTTGATGTTATAAATACATGCCTGCAGAAGTTATTAATCCACAGGTGAAGTGAATTTAAATGAGAAAATAAATGTTTATTTAATTAATTAGAGATCCGGAAGGTGCGATTGCATATGCAAAACAAGTCATTTCAGATTTGTTACAAAATAACATAGATATATCGCAGCTAGTAATCACAAAGGAATTAACAAAAGCGGACTATGCCGCAAAGCAAGCGCACGTGGAACTGTCGAAGAAAATGACCAAACGCGATCCGGGTAATGCCCCAAAGCTGGGCGATCGTATCCCGTATGTTATAATCGCAGCAGCAAAAAACACACCCGCCTTTCAAAAAGCGGAGGTACGTTGTTTTAGGGCGGACCATTTGTTTATTAAGAATTTCAGGACCCCATTTATGTCCTCGAAAACAATATTCCGATTGATGCAACATACTACTTGGAAAATCAGCTCTCTAAACCCTTAATTAGGATATTCCAACCTGTTCTTGGGGATAATGCAGAATCGATTTTATTACGTAAGCTGCTAATATTAAAGTGTACTAAATTGAAAGAGATACAATGCTGTATACATGTGTTTACTTTGTTTATAAATTATGTTCATCCAACCCTGGTTTAAAATGAAGAAACATTTACTGAATCAACTTTCTTATTCGTGGAGCGATTTTTTTGGAATTTCAGCAATTGATCCCTTAAACATGTCGAAGTAATCTAGAAGTAATTGTTTTATTAGTGATGCGATGTTTCTGAAAGTTTTAATGCCATCTCTTTCAAACTAATCTCAGGACTTATGTCAGGCATGGGGGGGGACTAGAAAACTGAGTGTTAGAAGAGGTACTAACAAAAAGAAAATGACAGGTGTGAACACGGCGCATGCGCGTAACACTCCTGCTTCATTAATTGAGCGAATACATATTTGTATAGCATTGAATCTCTGCAATTAGTTTTTATTTGCTGATACCTATTCTATTTACAAACAGGTGGTGAACATACCAGAACTAAAACTGTGGTAACATCTAGAGTAGGAGCTCTTTCCGCGTTTACTAAAAAAAAGGATACCTGTTTGGGGTGTCGTTCAGTTCTGACAGATAATTGTAACGGTGCGGCTCTATGTATGCACTGCAAGCCCAAGGAATCGTCGTTGTATCAACAAGAATTATCGCATCATCGTTTGTTGGAAGATCGGTTTGCTGCCTTGTTTACAGAATGCCAAAGATGCATGGGATCTTTACACGAAGAAATTTTATGCACCAGCCGAGATTGTCCTATATTCTATATACGCAAGAAGGTGCAAATGGAGTTACAGACTAGCGATAAACGAATAAACAGATTTGGAGAGAACTTAATTGAGGAGTGTTAACCAGTTGTTCAATTATTATTGTCTTAGAAATGTATTTTTTATTCAAGCTCAATTTATCTTAATAACTTAAATATACAAATTATACATTGTTATGTAATGATGAGGAATGGTGTTTTTAAGTTGATAGGCGTAAAAATAGTACACAAAATATGATTAGACTAGTTCCGTTTACAGAAAAACTATTTTCTATTTTGTAATGCATTTGCCAACCAATCCATAGCTTGATCCAATCCCTCTCCTTTCGTTGCAGACGTTTTGAATATTTGAAATGTTCTATTTTTTAGTGCATCCAAACCTAAGGCTTGATGCACCTCTGCCACACTCATGCATCCCGCCATATCTTGTTTATTTGCTAATACCACTAGAATTGCTTCTTGTAATTCTTCTTCCTATAAAATTATATTACAATGCGAGAAAATTGGCAGGTTCCCTCACCCGAAGCATGTGGAATAATTCATCCTTCGATATACCTATTCTTTCCTTGTCCGCAGAATCGACTACGTAAATAATAGCGTCTGTATTACTATAATAACATCGCCAATACGGTCTAAACAACGCGAATGAGAAAGATGAGTTTGTGCTTGTATAATTACCACCTAATACTCGTCTGTCCGCCTAAATCCCATACTTGAAACTTTAAATTTTTATACTGCACTTGTTCTACATTAAATCCGATCGTTGGGATTGTCGTTACCACTTCCCCGACTTGTAGCCTATATAATATTGTGGTTTTACCAGCACCATCCAAACCGAGAATAAGTATTCTCATTTCGCGAGATCCGAAAAGACCACGAAAATAACTTAATAAACCACCTAAAACGTAACCTCAAAACATAAGGAAGTAATGTCGAGAAACAACCAACCCATCGTCCAGTAATTTGTAGAAATAATTTTTTAATTGTAATCCTTTTCCTTTATTTCATTTTCAATGCATAACAAAGTTCCGGAATAAATTTTCAAAAATACAACGGTCTGACGTGTAAAACCTTGAAATGGTGGCATATGTTTGATTTGGCTGTGCCTACTGCAAGTATTGTTTTTAGGTGCGTTCGTTTATACAGAGATGAGCATAGAAATTGTTTAGTGTTTTTAAAGCCCGATTCAGATTTCGAGGTAAAAAAATTTACAGTTCAATGTTGTCGGGTGATTCTTTAGAAATAATAATTGTTCGAATTTCCCGCAAAACAAAAAAGAAGGCTTGCATTCACTAAATTGTTTATTTATTAATAATTTAGAAGTCACGTCTCAGTGTATTGACTATAACAATTGTTCAAAATAAAAACAACAGTTACTGGTTTCGCAAATGGTAGTCATAACAGAAAAAATTACTATATATGCATTGATTATTATAGTATGTATAATCATTCATTTAACACTTTTAAAGAATCACCCGGTACAATGTAGGTACCATAGTTACTAACATCAGGAATTCCACAGCGATTGTTAGCCACAGTCGGCTACCGCTGTTTTGTGTTGACCAAAATTTGATTTGCCTGTTCTTAAGTTATAATCAGATAGTTTTCTGCTTTATTGAAATTCTTTCGAATGAATGAGACAGCGACATAAATAAGTTCAATATCGAAAGAATTTACACCCTTTCATCATGGATCAAATGTTACCTAGTCCCGGTTTTAGCATTCCTAGTATAGGTAAGTTTTATTTAAGCTTTAATTATCCTGAAATTAAAATCAATTGGTTGTTAGGTACTCCTCTACATCAACCGGAAGAAGATCAACAAATCCTTCCCAATGCATTACAACAAGCTTCTCAAGTTCAAATTCCACCATTAGCCCCAATGGGCGGTTTAACGCCAACCCTCGGCTTAGGTATGGGTTTGTCCGTCATTCCTCAAACAACAAAATACTTGCCGGGTTTTGCAACACCACAAAGTTTAATGCAACCACAAACTCCTGTACGTTTTTTTTGTGTCAGTATGTTTTTCTTATCACGTGTGTTTTGTGTAGCAACAAACAATGTCATCGTCTATGGTGAACGTTGGTGGTTCTAGTAACTCGGTACCGCCACCTAGTATAGGCCCCGCAACACCCGCACCTATGACACCTTTAACACCACATTCGGCGGATCCCGGTATTGTACCTCAATTACAGTAATTATGTTGCATTGCAAAATGCCAGCATTAATAAGTGATTTTTAGAAATATCGTTTCGACAGTTAATTTAAATTGCAAGTTAGACTTAAAAAAGATCGCTTTACAAGCCCGAAACGCTGAGTACAACCCAAAACGGTTTGCGGCAGTCATTATGCGAATACGCGAGCCACGAACCACCGCTTTAATTTTCTCTTCAGGTAAAATGGTCTGCACCGGCGCCAAAAGCGAAGAAGATTCGAGGTTAGCGGCAAGGAAATACGCTAGAATTATACAAAAATTAGGATTTCCCGCCAAATTTTTAGATTTTAAAATTCAAAATATGGTCGGAAGCTGCGATGTCAAGTTCCCGATCAGGTTGGAGGGTCTGGTTTTGACGCACGCGGCGTTTACCTCGTACGAGCCAGAGTTATTCCCTGGACTGATCTATCGTATGGTGAAGCCGAGAATTGTTCTTTTGATTTTTGTTTCCGGTAAAGTTGTGTTAACAGGCGCTAAAGTGCGCCAAGAAATATACGAGGCGTTTGATAACATTTATCCTATTTTAAAAAGTTTTAAGAAACAATGAGATGTAATTACATTCACTATTTATCAATCATTTGTGTTTCTTTTAGTGTCCTCAGTGTCTTTCCTTTAACAATATTCGAATCTTGCTTGCAGATACTCAATAATAAAGAGGATTTGAAAACTTCCTTCCTCAATTCTGTGTTTGAGGCATCCATTTCCTTCAAATAAATTTGTTGGTACCTACTTTGTTTAAATACTTTTTTAAACAATGGTAGGTACCTATATAACAATGTGAATAGTATTAATAAGATGAGGGTATTATTTATATCGGACTTTATTTTATATACCATCTCATGTAGTGTTTGTGGGCGTACTCTGCTTAATTAATTGTTATTAATTTTTTTGTACATTTAGTATAATCTGCGCGTATGTCCCATTCCATTCAAAAAACATTTATTGTGCACCAGTAGCTTTGTAGGATGGGTTGAAAAAAAGACGGCAGAAACAGTTGGCTTTATTTGGTACATGATTTAGGATAATTATAATATTCATAAATCAATCAGCCGCTGGCGTGGAATAATTAGAAATTATCTAAAATTGAAAAATTATCGTATGCAATAATGAAGTTTGACACATAGCAATCTAGATAGGGTATATGTTTCAATTTTAAATATCATCATTAAGATTAATGCAGCAATTGGTTTTTACTTTCCGCAGTAGAGAGGAAAATTGCATTTTCTTCACCCTATTTAGAGACGAAAGTAAAGATAGGCAACTAAAATTGCACGTAAAACTCCAAGGGTGATCATCACTTGATAGAAAAACAAATGAAACCACCTGGCATTAAACTACACATTGTTAACTCATTACTAATGACATGGATTAGATTAAATAAACTAGTGTACAGTGTCTGTACATAGGGCTATCTGTAATTTAAAAAAAAAGCTATAGGCATGCTTTAAAATCATTCCTTCTTTCAATTTACTAGTTAAAACCCTTAACGTTCCCTAAACCCATTTTAATTCTTCGATTTTTTTGCAAATTTTTGAGACCCCTCTACGCTTTCCGTTTTACCGGCAAAATTCGTGGTGACGTCAGTACAAAAAACATTTCGAATCGTTACATTTGAATACCTTCTGGAGAAATTTTATTACGTGTAGAGTTGGTTGCCTATTGTTTTGTCTATCTTTTTCCTATTCTTTCTTTTGGCGCATTTCATTACTTTTGTTTTTTTCTTGTTGATTTTCATACTGTAGCCTCTAGATAGTATTCCCCCCATACCGTTTAATCCTGTTTCTAGATCCCTTTCCCTTTCTGCAATCGAATGCTTTTTCTAAATGGACGAAAGCTATGTAAGTTGTTTTTCCTACTCTTAACTTCTCCTCCAAGATTGTCCTAAGCGTTATAATATAGCTTCGCGCGTGCCACTATTTTTCCTAAACCCGAACTGGTCATTCCGAGTAGATTTTTAGGCGAATTTTTCGAAAGAAAAAAAATCCTCTTATGTGATGGTTTTGTCCGTCTGTCTGTTCCCCGTCCAACTCTAGAACGAAAAGAGACATCAGCGATGTCAACTTCGCCAATCGATCCCTACGAGTTCAAGGATCAGTATTATTGAATATAAGCCGGATCAAAAGTCTGGTTTCCGAATACGAGCTCAGTGGCAAAAATGTCCCACACTGAAAATCGTATGCAATTCTTCGTACCTTGTTAATTTTCACTTTGGCGTAGTATTACGTAGACACTTTTGAACTTTTTATGGCTCTGAAAGTGTCATACGATAGCCCTTCGCCCTTCTCCTTTCGATCGCCATACCATGCTTCCTATTCATCCATGAAAAGAACTTTTCATATTCTTTATAATAGGATAGTTAGATAAGAGGTGTGTGTATAATATATAGGATAATAGGATTTACTAGAATTTTTCTTTAGATTTTACAACAAACCATTTAATGGACTGTGCATTATCTTCTTCAACCGAAATCGTTTTATTGACAAAGACGGTGATTTTTATAAACAAACGTCAAGTGACATTTCCATGGCAATCACGAAATTAAGAACACACAGCCCACTTAATTAGACATGTATTCGAGTCTATATGGTTTCATTGTATTTTCCTTATTTTTAAATTATATTGTAGGTAAAATCAAAAATACTATAAGAAACACGTACGTATTGATCTTTAAAGCACTGGCAACGTTTAAAGGCACTTCGCGTCGTGCCATTAAACTCGTTGGGCGTGCTTTAAAGAGATTATGCGATTGTCTCTGAATATACTATTTTTTGGATATTTTGAGCATATGAATGTGACTTTTCACGGAGGATTCGATTCCGTCGAAAAACTTCCACGACCTTCTTTCAATCAAAATTTTATTCCTTCTACCTTATTTAATAAATGTAAGTTTTATATCCAAAAGGGCTTTTCCTATTTTCCAATTATTTCCAAAATCAGCTTTTAGGAATTAGAGGGAACATTAGCATAAAATGTTTCCCACATTGGTCTGCTTCTTACAAAGTTATACCTAATTCAATAAATATCGATTTTATTGCCAAAAAGGCATTTGCCACTTTGGAATCGCTTCCAAAAGCTTTTCTATGAGACTTGTTTGCTTGCTAATTAAGCACTTTATTTTAGTGATAGGTACTTAAACTTGACGTTAACCGAAATCCGTCAACTTTAACTTCAATCTCAATGTCTTTTTTAATATAAACTTGAAATCACGAATCTTTGTCCCTGCGTCATTGATTTGTGAATCAATTTCAGACAAGTTTTTTATCGATTTCGCATACTTGACAGATATTACAGTGTTTTAGCGTATGTCTGAAATTGATTCACAAATCAATGACGCAGGGACAAAGATTCGTGATTTCAAGTATATGTGTTTTTAGCACCGTGACGTCATTAACTGTTTTTTTTTCAAATAGTAACGAGCGAGTTTTGGATTGGTTACCCATTCAAATTAGAGTATTAATAGTCGAAGAAAATCGCCGTGCCATTTAAGTAGATGAGTATAACCGGATGTGTTATACACCATTTTAAAGAGCTTAACATGTTCTACCACTTGTGAAAAATTCAACATTTTTCTGGTGGTACCGAACTTGGACAATTACAAAAAAATCACAAAATTTCGAGCGCGCGGAAAAACGTAGACAATAAAATAAAGAATTATTAATAATAAACACAAACAAAAGTAAAAAAAGCGCAGGAAGTCGTAACACAACAACAATGAGTACTTAGGAAAGAACGTACAAAAAATTACGACTATCGGGATCTAATTAGAATTATTAATTTTTTTCATAGAATATATACAGGGTGGTGACTTGCGTAACGCATCAGGGATTTCAATGTAAAATTCATAACATGCGATTATTGGCTCCCCTAATTATTTTAGAGCAAAAATGTATTAAAGTTTTTTGTAGAAAAAATTTTTTACGCCAATCAACCGTATTAGTTTTCAATTTCTTGAATAATAAAGACGGAAAATTCTCAATCAAAAGTTATGGACTAGAAACCAATTTCGAAAGAAAATTCAAAGGGCTGTAACTTTTGAACTATAGTAGCCCAATCTTGGAACCGTTTGAAATTATGGATTCTACAGGCCACATTCTATAAGAAACTTTTTTTCCGGTCGATCCGAGACCATTTTTTTTTCGGGGCTAAAAAAAAGGCAGTGTAAAACTTCCTTTTTTACCAAAAATCGACTGCACCAAAATTTCTCGGGAAAACACTTTTTCTTATAATTTGGTGCGTAGAATCCAAAACAATTCGTACTTTTTCGATCGGACTTCTCAATCAAAAGTTATGGACTAGAAACCAATTTCGAAAGAAAATTCAAAGGGCTGTAACTTTTGAACTATAGTAGCCCAATCTTGGAACCGTTTGAAATTATGGATTCTACAGGCTACGGAAAAAAATAATTTTCGCTACATGGCTGATTTTTTGTGTAAAGTATCCTGATACACAGTGAAGTAGAAAAAGTCATATCTTCCAGCTAGATCATTTTTTGACACAACACCACATTGTGCTTATGTTGCGTGGATATTGTCATTGAAGATACGAGTGAAAGCGACAGATACCACAGTGGTAATTGTTGTTTGATTGCTATCAGTACTTATTGCTATATGATTTTGATAGTCGTAATATAACAAAATCACGAAGGTTATAAGAGGGGTCAAAGGACGTGTTTCCTAATGGCGATAAAAATGCTGAATTAATGATATTTGTGAATCTTCCTGGGAAACCATCATACACTCCTATTTCTAGTGATACAAAAATTAAGTCTTCGGAATGCTGGTAGTAACAACGTTATCTGTAATAGTTTTATCTATTGCCACCTTCAAATTTCTGCAAATATGGAATTTTTGGAAGAGAAAAGGAATTCCGTACGTGAACGTGTTTCATTCTTTTCGCAACTATGCAGAAAATGCATTTCGTCGTAATGATACCACGGCCAAATTGGAAGAGATCTACGCCAAATTTCCCGGTGCCAGGTAAGGACCACAATTCTCCATTTTCTCAACAAAACACCTGATTACCTTAGATACATTGGATTTTATCAGTTTTTGCAACCAGTTCTGATAGTTAGAGATCCAGAACTAGTTAGAAAGATAACAGTTAAAGATTTCGAGTCATTTACCGATCATAACACCTTCATAACACCCGAGATTGATAGTCTATGGACAAAGAATTTGTTTATTATGAAAGGTGAGTTCATTCATTGTGGGACCAATTCTAATTTCTTGAATAGGTGATTGGAAACAGACCAGAGCGTCTCTGACACCACTGTTTACGGCTAATAGAATGCGAATAATGTTGACAGTGATGGATGAGTGCACGAACCAACTTCTAACGTTTTTAAGGAGCCAAGCGGAAAACTCAATCCACGATGCGCTCGACGTCATGACAAGATCAGCGGCGGATATCTTTGGCAGAACGATGTTCGGAGTCATCTGCAACTCTCACGTGAACAGACATAATGAGTTTTACACCATGGCCCACAATATTGCAGCAATGGGAAACCTCAAAGGTCCCGCGTTTTGGGGGTATTACTTCTGCCCTACCCTAATCAGCGTGAGTAGTTACGCACTTGACAGCCCCAAAAAATAACACGCTCCAATAGCTACTTCGGGTAAAAATGTATCAACCAACCGAACACAACTTCATAAGAACGTTGATACTGGAAAGCATGAAAGTTCGAAAGGAGCAGAATATAGTCTTTCCCGATTTAGTCCAACTGCTAATGGAAATGCACGCCTCTTCTTACAAAAGCGCAAATGGCGTTCAAAAACGACAACTGTCCGAAGATGAAATAATTGCGCACACGTTGCTCTTCTGTTTTGCCGGGTTTGATACAGTCGGTTACGTTCTATCACGCCTGTGTAAAGTTTTGGCCGAACACCCAGATATCCAAGAAAGGCTCTGTGACGAAATTAGACGGACGGAATTGCAATTTAATGGCGAATTCACTTACGAGGCGCTCTACTCGATGAACTATTTAAACAGCGTAGTGCTAGGTAATTTACAGTTTAATCAAACGAATGCCATGTGACTTTTCAGAGACGCTTCGTATGTACTCACCGTCTACCATACTAGACCGAAAGTGCGTCAAACCATATCTCATTGAACCAGTTCATAAAGACGAAAAGCCGCTACTTCTCGAGAAAGGAAGTTGGATCTTTGTCTTGCACTGCGGAATACAAAAGGATCCCGCCTACTATTCAAACCCAGAAAAATTCGATCCAGATAGGTTTAGCGCATCAAACAAGTCAGAGCAGTTGTTAACTTTCTTTACCTTTGGATCAGGGCCGAGAAGGTGCATCGGTAGGTATATTATTAGTTGTTAGTTGGCGATTAACTTCTGTGCAGGTTCCAGATTTGCTATCATGGAGATGAAATACTTGATAGTTCAGTTGCTTCGGAATTATGAATTACTGTTACCTGATAATAATTTCGATGGAAATAATGAACTTGCAGTTTATTTGAGATTTCAGGCAAAGTCTACGAAAGATTTCTTGTGCTCAATTGGAAACGAAAATCTATTAAACATGCCTTCAGATCGAAACATTGACCAAGCTAAAATTTAAATTTTTGCATTTCTTTTATTAATATTTAAATTATAATTATATGCATGTCTCATTATAAGCAAACATTGACCGTTATATACTCTTTGTTATAAGTATAACATATATATATATAATATTTGTTGTGCTATCCAATAATTACCTACTGCCAATTAATGTCGTTATTTCGAAGCACTGCGTAGGTGTTTTAACGGTGAATTTCCTCCTTAATAATTAAATTTGCATTGCGGCGAAGGTGGGATTAGATCAACACTTTTAAAGGAAAGGGGAAGTGCATGGCTTGATATCTGTTGACATTTTTTTTGTGCAGGGAGCCAGGAACACAGTCATGCTAACGGGTGGGTGGGCCTGGCGCAAAGCCAAATAAAGTTAATCAGTCATGTTGAAGATTTCCAGAAAATTCTGTACGTCTCAAAAAGTTCCTAATGTTTCGAAGACTAGAAAATTGAATGCAAACATCAAAAAAGTTTCGGAAAAAAAAGAGACGGAGGACGCTGGAGGAAGTAAATGACGATCCCCTCGAACGTACTGTTTAATGTAATGTAATTTTGGATTTTTCAATTTTCCAAAATGGAAACTTCCGCCACTTACCGGCTGTGGTAATTGTCACCCTTAATTTCTGACTTTTATCTAAATAACTATTACTTCTCCTACTTCTTCTGGTTAATTAAATTCGGCTCGTCGGTTATAACCCTCTTCTGGCCTGATAAGGTAGGGGTAACAAATAATAACTCAATAACCTTCATTAAAATTGAATTGGTTCTTATTTTCTTAAAAATATCGCCTTTGCTGTAAGAAAATAGGTACATATTAGCTTACACTAAGATATTAGTAAATGGGGTTGAGGCTGAACAATTTTCTAACCTAAATGGTTAAACCACATCAGTGTAAATTATGTAACGGGTTTTCCAATAAGAGGTGTTATTTTGATATTCAAAGGAAAATGCCATTTTTTAAGATAAATGATCGGATATTTATTACATTATAAAGAGGAAAGTGTAATGTTTAGCTAATTATTGGTAATTCTCAAGAGGCGTTAAATAAAATAAACGTCAATTTGATAGGTACTAAAACACGACTGGCTTTATTAGTAGGCTGACTCAATGCCTTCTACAAATGGTAACTAATAGGTATGCAAACCAAGTAATACATAACACGTCCTACCTTTAACAAAATTAAAAATAACTAAACAAATTAGAACACAAACTAATAAACGATAAATAATTTCATATCAAACTTTTTAGGTGGTCTTACAACACGATCACAACGAGTTACTAATCTGCTTTCTCTGGTATTTCCATATTGACCATTGCCGTTTCCGACATATTCATCACTATCATCTTCTTTTGTTACAAAAGAGTCATTAAAAGGAAGATAATTGGAAGTCGATGATTGAGTATCTTGCTCAAAACTATCTTGTGTCTCAACTGTGTTTTTGTGATCCAATTTTTGATTTATTTTAAGTGGTTTTAGGAATCTTCGATTTCTTCTGTACACAGCGTCGTTCAGATTAACCAAATAATCATTGGGCCCAGATTCTTTAATCACTGTTGCAGGTTTCCAGTCTCTCATTCCTTGTTGCATCATTTTGTCTATAGGACACAACTTTGAAAGTTTTTTTAAATTTTTTGTCATAGTGTACTTTTTGTTTATGTTGTTTGCACTTTAATGTTTGTTTAACCATTTTTGCTGAATATTTTGGATTCAAAATACTCTTGGCAACGGGCAATGTTGATCTTAATCGTCTTCCCATTAACAAATACTGGGAGATGGAAAATCTTGCTTCGGAGTAATGTTATAATTTAACACCGCGAGAAACGGATCAGTGCCTTCTTCAAATGCTTTGGTAAGTAAACCCTTAACAGTTTGAATAACTCTCTCAATCATTCCATTTGATGCAGCGTTATGTTGGACTCGAGGCCGTTAATTTAATGTCATATTCTTGAGCAAAATTAAAAAATTCTTTTGAATTAAATGGAGGTCCGTTATCTGACATAATTTCCTGTGGTAGATCATTAATAGCAAAAACGTTTTTAAGACACCTTCTCCCGTTTTTTTTGGTAATTTGTTTACTACTCCGAATTTGCTAAAGTAGTCAACAATAACAATCGCATTTAGAGGACCCAGGCTTTTAAAATCAATTCCAATTTGTTGCCAAGGCAAATCTGGAACCTTGTGTGGTTGTAGGGGTTCTCGTGTGTTAGCTTTTGAATATTTTTGGCAAATCAAGCAGGACAATACTAAATTTTCTATGTCTGTTGTTAAGCCAGGCCAATAAACGGATTCTTGTGCAAGCAGTTTGGTAGAAACTACTCCCTGGTGAGACTTATGCAACAATTGTAAAAATTCATGTTGCAAATTTTTTGCCACAATAATCCTTCTCTTGTAAAAACGTATGTTTTTGTGAAGATAAATGTCTTCTTTTATTTGCCAAAATATTTTGAGTGATGGTGGTAGGTTACACTTGTGGAACGGCCAACCATTTTGAACATAGTACTTGATTTTTTTGTTAGGTCACAGTCTTGAATCAATTTCCATTTGGTAGGCGCTTTTCGTTCTCCAGCTGAAGTGTTAATTACCTGAAAACACTCTTAGATTTTCTTCAAGGTAACTTTGTATCAAATGCGGTCTTTAAAGGTTCTCGCTTAAATTATCAGTTATTGTTGATTTTTTCCCGGAACATACTGAGATCAAAAAATAACCTTAGTAAACTAGTGCCAACCTTTTGGATTCGCAAGGAGACTCTCATCGAGAGGTTTTTTTCAGTAATCTATTAAAGGTCTGTGATCACTTCATCAAAGAATTTTCTGGCCAAAACAGGGTAGTATATGAAAACGTTTCGCAACCCAAAAACCTAGAGCTAAAGCCTTTGGTCTATGTGATTATGACGTTGTTGGGTTGAAGAAGGATATTGAGGTATTCTATTGATTCCTCCTGCATAATAACAGCCTCAAAACCGAAAGGACTTGCACGACAGATAATACAGTGTCTTTATTTGGATCAAAATAGCTAAGGGTTGTGATTGACGTCACGCAGCGTGTTCAGACGATCAAAACTCTTTGTTCATTGCAACCATTGCCATTCCACACTATTTGAAGTAATTTTCGTTAAAATTACGTTCAGTTGAAAGATTCGGTTAATTTTGACAAAGAGACAATCCATACCCAGAAGCGTGTGAGATCTTTTTTTGTTGGGGGTGGTTTCATTTCTAAAATGGCTTTAATCTTACTGTTGTCAACTTTCAATGCCTTGTGAACTAAATATTAGTGCCCACAAATTTACTTTTTGTAACACCAAATCTTAGATTTTTGTAAAATTTAAAGTTAAATCAGATTTTGCAATTTTTTTGCAGAGTTTTTCCCAAATTAAAATTATGTTCTTCGATTGTTGTTCATAAACTAATGATATTCGTCAAAGCTACGGCTATTACTCGCCCCAATGTCATTTAGTGTCATACAAAATTCTGAAATATTCTCCGGGCGCAGAACTTCAAGCCATATGGAAGTCTTAAATAGCGATAGCGCCAAATATGGCGTAGATATGAGTGCATAATAAAGACTTTTAAATCCCAACGGAATTTGCAGGAAAAGCGCTGGAAGCATCTAACATGAAAAATATTTTGCACCCGCCAACTCAGAATAAATAAAGTATGCTTGCGTTAGGAATTTGAAAAAATTCTCTTTTGATATAGAATTTAAAGATCGAGGATCCATACACACTCTTATATACCCCATTTGACTTGGGGCTCATATGACTATGGGATGTACCCAATCAGTTGGTTTCTTTACAGGAACAGATAATGTTTTCAATTATCAGATTCGTCAAAGTTTTTGTTTTACTTTGTTTTAATGCTACATAGGTATTTTTCTTGTACAGATATTTGAGGAAGTTGCATCTTTCCTTAGCGTTAATGCTATATATGTTTTCGAAACTTATACCGATTCCCGAGAAGCCACTTTTTATACTTGGAAACCAGCAGTGTTCGTTACTTTCCAATGTTTTAGTCGCACACAAACCGTTGAGACCCAAATGAATTATTTTACGATTTTAATTCACGTACTAACTTTTAGTCCTAAAATCGAGGAATTTTTTGCACTCAGTGAGCACGTGGAATACACAAATTTTTTGGTTAACACCGTTATAAGTGTCAATCTAAGTTTATTTGCCCTAGTAGTTCAATATCATGACCCAAATAGATGAAAGTTTTGTTCCAGTTTGCTTAACGTGATAGCTACAAATTCCAAGTTTTTAAAAATCTGCAAGTTTCAATATATATTCACTCACTACCCAGTGTCTATTTAATTTTAATTTCCAATGTTTTGAAATGTAAATTGTTTCATACCACTCAATATGAAATTGTAACTGTTTTTTTATTAGGGTCCAGAAAAGATTATCCAAAACTATGTTTTTGAAGATAATCATTACTGGAATCACAGTTAACAACTATAATTGTGTGAACATCAGCATTCATCAAAGCAATGACTCAGTTTCGATTCATTAGATATGCGATTTGAATATACTTATTTTTACAAAATTTTCAGATACGTGCCCTTTTCTACGCACGACTACAAAACACCGAAATTAGCGCAGGCACTTACCTTTTTCGCTGTTCTAAACCAAGTTTTGCATTCTGTTTTATGTATTTTGTGATCCATAGGAGTTGTATTCAGTCACTTGCCTTACTACTGGTCCCTGAATCATTTGCACTATGAATTATATTTCGAAAGTATTTTTTGTTTATGCTCCAATGATTCCGTATTTACGGCGTAGAAATTCACTTTTAGCATTCGTCACGTTGAAATCTTTTTTTTGTTGCACTGGCACTATCTTTTCGATGCACTTGACATACGACACAGCTTTTTCGAGGGTTTAGTTTGTCTTCTTGTAATAATTTTTCCCTGGTGCGCTGATATGCGTTATCCGAGCGACTTATACGACGGTCAAGAATCATACGTTTCTTTTCTTAAAATTCACATCGAAAGGGAAACTGTTTTAAAAGTCAGTCACAAACTGATTCAAATGTTTCCTATGCTGGTTGTTCCCGTTGAAAAACTTAAAATGTTCAAAAACCAGTTTCTTAAACCGGCTCGCATAGTTCCTGAAATTTCGTCCTCAAGCACGACCGATAATTTTGCTGTCCATTCTTCGTCTCAAATTACGAATGTAATAAAATTTCGAGCCTTCATTCGCCCAAGAAATTAATAACAGATTGCCACTTTAACTTGTCCTACTTTTGCATTTTTCCACTAGCAAAGCATGTACAGATTAAATTGTTTTGTTCCATAAAACGCCAAGATTTGCAAGCTAAGTACCTTAAATAAGTCATTGAATCAAGCACATAATGCATCAGCACATTTTTGACATTCTCGAAAAGTAAAACCTATATTTTCGTTTGTTCTTTCTTTCTCCAGACGTAAACACCGTAGACGCGCATTTTTTAACAGATTTCGTTGACCTACACCCCAACACGTTTTTAAACTTCTTATACCGCAGTATGCCACCATGATAATGTTAGCTAATAATTGGATTCTCAGATGCCGTTAATAAATATAACCGCATTTTTGATAGGAGTTTACTAAAACACGACTGGCTTTATTAGTAGGCCTGGAACTCCAATGCCTTCTACAAATGGTAAACTAATATCAAACCAAAGTAACACATAAAGAAAGGTATGCCGTTAATAATGACAAATAACATCCAGCTAAATGACCACCATTACCACGCCCTACAGGACCATATCCTTTTAATGAAATTTCCATAACCAAATCGCAAAGTTGCTTCCTATGTGATTAGCCTCAACGGAAGTCATCTTTGAGCTTGTTAAATCGTATGCCTGGGCTGTTGCGTAGACCTTGTCTTTCACGTGGCGCCAAAGGAGAAGTCGCAAGTGTCATATCACAAGATCGTCGGTGGCAATTTGATCACCTTCTTCGAGAGATGACACCGCCCGAAACTTTTCCCCGTAAAAGATCAATGGTTTTCGATTTTGTGTTGTGTTTGCAAGCGTGTATCGATACCATTTTTATTAAATGGCGGTAGATTTCTACATTACAACTTGTCTAATGTTCAAAAAATGACAACTTCTAACTGACATCTACCGAAATCAGCGGCTATTCAAAATAACACCTCTTATTGAAAACCCGTTACAATAAAGTCCTATTATTATTATTATCAGTTTTTGGTTTTTCAAATGTGTAAAGTAGAGAGATTTTTTTGGGAAAGTAAAAAACGATACTATACCTAACTTAATTTTGAAACATTTTGGTAGCGGTCTTTACAATGCGATCTGCCTGTACTAACCCCAGTGTGTTCGTATTTTTTTTAAATTGTCAAGTACTCACGCAGTTGGGGGGATAATTCAGCCCCCAATAAAAATTTCGTGCCTTAACATGTTTCGCGGCGTTGAGTTGGCGTTGCCTAGTCTTAAGATCCGATTGTACAGTTGTTTCATGTTGTCCGATTACATTCGCTTTTTTTAGCCCCTCACTGAACCACTCTAACTCATTTGACCCTATGTTGACTCCACCGAATGTGGCGCCCTTGCTATTGTTCAATTGTGAAAAGAATAATAAAAAAGACAGTTAGTTTTATCTCCGTATATTTTTAAGCAGTTACAATGGCCCGACCTATGTGCCTATTAATGGATTAAATTATGCTGGCATTTTTCTTTTCATACAGTCGTGTACTGCGTTTACTTAACGCTGCAATCCATTAGCATGTACACTACTGACCACGTGTTATTACAGCACCTCTATTTCTCACAAGTACCTTTCCACCACACATCCCACAAACTGCAAGCCAGATGCTTCTCAAAATTCTGGCGGAATTTTCCAATCCTTCTCGATGGTCCGCTTCGCAGTTTTCTAAGTACGATCAGTGATACGATCCAGAGATACATTCCAGCTCACTTGCAGACGAAGGCAAGCAGGTTTGCTTCAACTTTTTCCTCCTATTCTCTTCTATCATCGCGCGGGCATTCTCCAAATATAACATTTCAATGTCGGTTATACACTTGGATTTTGGTTGCCTGGAAAAACGCCAATGGCTTTCACCTTTTCACTAATTTCATTTAGGTACTTAGTTTGTAGTTCTTCACGAGGGTTTTCTCACAAGAGGGCTAAAGTAGTGCTGTAGAACCATGAAACAGGGACGCCAGTGTTTGACCAACGAATCAATAGATTAATTGCGCTTACCTGCCAAATACGGGGAAGAAGATGGGGAGTTCATCAGATGCTCCCACGAACTAACCAGCGTTGTTTCTATTAACATGATAATAGGAATATTAGACATTAAAATAGGGATGTATGAAACACAGTAAGATTGTTTTTAATTAAGTAGTTTATATTTTGATCCTATACCAGGTTCCATGCCAGACAAAAGATAACCAAATTAGAATAAGTTTGGGCAATAGGTACGTCTCTGAATGACCAATAATCACTTGCTCTTAGCTTCAACTCATGGCCTTTGGTTGCCGTTACCAATAATTATAACTATCAAGCAATAATAATGCAATGTAAAAGTTTTACGTCGTTACTAATTGGTACCGAACTGCACCTTAACGATTATGATAATGCAACCGGATTAATCTGGTGGTAGATATTAGGTAATTAGTGAGGAACTTATTTGGGGAAGGTATAATTATTATGCAGGGGAGATATCTAAAATCCTTTAGAATGACAATCTAATCCTAAATATGTCTATTGAGCCCCAGATGTCTAGTATTAGTTCCTAATTAACTCTTCTTCTGTTAAATTTTCTTAAATTCTGACAGATTGGATAAGGGCCTAATGTTTCTATATTTCACAAATACATCGAAATTCTCAACATCCCAAAAGTTATTAAGGTCTTCAAGCGTCTAAGGCAAACAATTCCCAGAAATTTCTAAGACGCACCTTAGGATTAAAGAATCCTATCTTTGTTAAATGATTAGGTGCAATACATTCTTAGGACTTTCTATCATTACTAAACGTCCGCTGGTTCCTGAAATCTTATGCCTGTTATTTAAAATTGTGGGATCAAAGATACTTGAGGAATTAATGCGACCTTATCTCAATTAAATCCCAACATCAATAAAAGACTCCTGAGTTTGCCAATATACTGGAAACAGTAATTTTGCGACCAAATAAAGATAATACATTCCTAATAGTCCAAAAATGATATTTATGTCTTCTAACATATAATCACATTTTATAATCTGTGCTACGCGGGCATAAAAGTACCACTTTATGCCCTAACGGGCTAGTATCACAAAATAGTAACTCATTTAACCTAATGACAAAACAGAAAACGTCAATTAGTAAATGTCATACTAACTAAGCTGTCACAAGTGCGAGCCGGGGCCTCTCCGTGCGAAAGATTCCTTACAGATAAAATACATGTCACTCTTCAAGAAAAAGAACGCAACAAGGGAATCAAACAAAAATTAAATTTCATAAATACGTGTCCTGAAAAATACAGTTTTTATTTTCTTTTTTCATTAATATTTAAAGGTGCAATACGAAAGATCACGAAGATAGCATTGCCACCGTTTAAACTACTGGTGAAATAGTATTGCCAAAATGATTGACGCTGTAATAAATATTTAGCGATTTCTCGCCCAATTAGTTAGCTACTTGTTCTGCTTGTAACTGTCTCAATATACCCTTCTACTAAGAATGTTACCTCCACCCCCATGTTCTCGTTAGTGTACGCTCTCATGCAAGCACGGCATCCGGGCGAGTACGGTAGCCAGAAGTCTACGCATGCAATGACCCGTATAACTATAGTAACTGCAATTGTACGAGGGGATTTTCCCTAAACGTGTTCTTCCCAACAGGTTAGCAATGCAAGTGCCTTTATCCTGTACGCCTAAAAACAACCGCTTCAAGTTTGCAGTGCTGCCGACGCAGTGCTTTAAAGTACTTTTTACGGTTGGATGGCTCCATTTCGTCTCAATTAATCATGGAAAATATTAGCTGCTATCAAGTTTGTTTGAGGAATTGTACCACAATAACTCACCTCTACTCTTCTACATCAACTAATAAGCATATCGCATAGTTCATTGCCTTCTGCATCCGCCGTAGATCCCAAATATTAGTGCCACTTTCACTAACAAATATTCGTGGTTAGGTGCTTGCCGCAAAAACTTTAAAATATCCTCGCGCGTTAACACGCTTGATTTCTTGGGCACGTGACCTTTGGAGACGTTTTTTAAAAATTGCGTCAATTTTGCAT
The DNA here is from genome assembly GCF_008802855.1 of Photinus pyralis. Classification (NCBI taxonomy): domain Eukaryota; kingdom Metazoa; phylum Arthropoda; class Insecta; order Coleoptera; family Lampyridae; genus Photinus; species Photinus pyralis. The sequence continues at coordinate 960,100 of NW_022170511.1, forward strand.
AATTTCCAATATTAACATTTTTGTTCAAAAGCAGCGTTTTTTTAATCATAGAAAATTTAGTCCATAAAGACGTTGGTTGAAACCACAGATTTAAATATACTACAGATGGATCATGCCATGTTAAATTCTGGCAACGGTGATTTGGATTTAAGCCTCTGGTGCGTTAAATCCAAACTAAATTAGTGTTATTCTGCGTCCACAAGGAAGCGCTGTAGAATGAATAACTTGCGCGTGGTTTACAACTGCAATAAGAAAGACAAGAACCGCAAGAACTGTTGCGATAAACAGGGGTATCCGATTACACAGAGCCCAACAAATGTTGTATTGTATGTAACTGACCTTCCCCATTTACACTCGCAATTTTTCTGCTAGCATGCGTTTATGTTAGTTACACATACACATTCCTTTATATCGGAACTCGGAAGGGCGAACCGACGACTGATTATACCTTATTCTGTCAAACCAACAAGATTTGTAATTACGCAGGATGTTTACCGTATAATTGATTTATTTTTTATTATAAGTAGGTACGGTATTTTGTGCGATTTAGGTTATAATGCCTACATCTCTGATCACAGCTTGGCGTGTTCCGTTTCCGTTTAGATTTTTATAGTATTTTTAATGATAAGACGATCTAAAAGCACAATTATGACGTAGACGAAGTTTTTATTAATTAATCAGAGAAGGTGTTAGGCCTGTCTTTGTGAGAAACAACATAGGTACCTAACAATAGGCGTCTGAGAATTTAAGTCAAGTAAGCGAATATGAGTCGAATGTGAGATGTGACCAACAAACGTCCCGTTTTGAACGTGACAGTTCCGTTTTTAGTACACTTTCACCTTAAAAAAATAAAATGTTCACACTTTGGCGCTCTTGATATGTCTACCTGTCTGTCTGTTTGTTATTTTAATTTTTGTATTCTCATTAAGGCATGAAATGTCCATAAGGGCTGTTAAAATCGAAAAAACAAATTTGAAAATGCACTCTTCGCCTTTGCTCACATGCGGATTAATGATTTTTTTCCTTATATATGCTGGTTGTCCACGACAATCACAACAGGGTTTTATTTCTAGAAAACATGGTTTTGCCTCAAACCATGGCTCTACAAAATTGTTTCTCGTCTTGGTCCATTATTTTTGACCACAGAAGGACGCGCAAATTCAAATCTTGGTGTTTGGATCCCAATCGGATATAATCGTTGAATATTGTAAGGAAGTATATTAACATTAAATGATTTAAAATCAAAAGTTGTGGGGTTTTTGTGGAGACAACGGTAACTGTAGGTAATTTTGGTGGCAAAAATAGTAAAAGGTGTCAACAAAGCCTTTGCAATGGAGGTCGTCCCTGAAATAAAACAAAACTTATAGGGATTGTTGATTTGAGTTCACCATTGTTAAAATTGACTTATTTTTTTAACATTTATAGTGTTCGCATTGAAAAATACTCAAAGAGTTCTACGGCTTAGCTGATAGAAAGTATCAAAAACTGTTGGGTTACATTAAAACAAGGAGCCTAGCATTGATGTCTGCATTCGAAAGAGTTTTCAAACTATTGTTATGTGAAAACACTAGGTACTTTTTGAGTATCTCAATGTCTGAATATTTTGAAGTAATTGTTTGAAAATTTCAGCTCCTAAATTTGGTTGTTTTTCCCACACGCGCAGCCCTGTTAAAGATGGAGGCACAAAGCATATCTGCAATTGCGGCTGTTAAATTAATCGCCCAAGGCTCTAAGGGAAAATTTCGCTGTGCCTATGAGACAAAAAGTTATTTTTTCTTCTCCGTTCCACTCGTAATTTATTGACGAAACTTTAAAAAAATTTGTGGTCAGTTCAAATACAAGTTAGAAGCGTGTAAATGGGGGATTCTCATAAGTGCAATTTACGTTATGTGATTTTGATTACGATTTCTCTTGCGACTTGCGAGTTGCCATAACCAAATATTTCAAGATTCACATTATACGATTTTGTCGTACGACTTGTAAAATTGTATCTTGACGTGCGATTATGGGTTCGACCTCGACCAAAACTGTAGAAGAAGATAGGCAAAACTAAAAATTACCACGTTAGTAAACCACGCGTGGGGATGGCGCCCAGATGTCGCCGTCCCCACATCATGTAGCCCCGTCCCTAAAGTTGTTAATTACACGACCTCGTATGGACACGTACACTCTTCGTCTTTCTACATGCGATTGTCTACAGGCCCTCATTTGCTGCCAGCCAGTCAGCCGGCCAAAGTGATATGAAAAGCTTCTATAAGAACAAATGAAGATGCAATTAGAGTTTTGACATCGATCCTACTTTGCAAAAATGAGCTAAAAACTACCGTAGGCCTATGTCTGGTCCAGAATTGCAGTTAAAATTCGAATTTTCAAAAACAATTTTGGTTTCGTTATTTTTCTCTTAAAGAGACGCAGATACCAAATTTCTGTGAGATCGAAAATGTCGCATTCCAGTTGAGACCCTATATTGGGGAAGTACCGCACTAGACGTTACAATTTCCACTATATGTACGTGGAACCATTCTGTTCTTGGTATATAAAAATGAATTTCAAAGGCTGCATGATAATGCGGAACAAAATAGTGAAGAAAGTACTTCGATATATTTTGAGATAGTAGTAAATCCGTACGGGTTGTCAAAAAGCGCGGGGTGGCTATATTGCGATTACCGTTTTTGGACGTATCAAAATTTCATCAAACGTCAACGTTTTAGATCATTTTAAGCAACTTTTAAAGAATACAAATTTTTACTGTCTGTTTTAACGCGTATGTACCTATGTACGTACATAGGTTGGCAGATTAGGCATAAAGGATGTAAACGTCATACTATTTTTTTTAAATAGCAATAACGCAAAATTTTTATTAAATTATTCGGAAGACTTTCTTTTTCTGTGTACAACCTATACAAATTATGCTAGGTTTTATTACAAATAAACTTTTTTTCAAATACATACTAGCGCTAAATTTTTTATTTAGTTATTTGAAAGAGATTATTTTTCTTGGTTTAACCTACATAAATTTGGTTTTATTACAAAAAAATATATGTATTAAATTCTCCGAAATACAGCAGCTTAGTGCGCGGTTACTAAATACTTAGGATTTGAAAAGAATATTTAAAATTCATTGTCGGGGCATATTGAAGGACTCTTCAGGCTACAACCAAAATATTTACGAAATTGCAATTATTATACAGGGTTATTTAAATCAAAGTTGCACTTTTTTTAAAATATAACTCCCTGTTTTATAATTAGAATAGGTGTTTTAACTTTTAACGGCCTATTAATTACTGAGAGGCTTTAAAAATCGACAAACCTTGTGTATTATTAGAAATGGTTGAATTACAAAAATATGTATAAAAGGTAAATACGGCGTGCTTATATCGTTAGAAAGGTAATCAAATACTACATTTGATGCAATAAAAAACTTGGTAGTTTCATTAAACAAAATCAAGATATCTTTGATTGAAATTTTGAAAATTTACAGTGATTTCTTTTAGCACAAAAAAAGTTCGGCGTGTGTAGGTAAGCACACGTGATGATCAGTAATACTGCAGCGTCATGGCCTTCTAAGTTTTATGGAAACTTCGTTTTCAATTTTTACTGGACATTTATTTTTTGAAAATGACTCAGCCACTCATTTTAGATATCATGTGTAAATAAAGTCACACTAAAATTGACTAAGTAATCGAAATATGCAATAATATAGGTGAGTTCTATTTAAAAAAATACAACTTTGATATAAATCACCCTGTATACATCATCGAGATTTTGTTTGATTCGGATTCCTGGTGCCTCAAAACATGTATTTGATGTATTCCCGTCAAAAAAGGGAGGGATCATTTTTTACCCCACTGCAATACCTCCCTGACTGACATGCGGGTAGTAAAATTAAGTTAAAATAAACAAACAGATAACGAGTGAAGTTTTCGAGTAGTTGTAAAAAGCTGTTCTGCAAGAATTTTACACCTGGTTTCAATTTCATTTGGCGATGCCTTGAATCAACGTATAGACATATCAAAACTTTCGATTGATAGTAGTTGATTACAGAATTTTAATTTTCAGGCTGAAACTGAAACTACCATTCTAAAGAAAGAAATTGTTCTTGGATTTTATTAATTGAAATTAAAGGAGAGAGAACGGCCACAGATACGCCCACACAAGGTCGTAATTGAACACAAACACACAATACAAAGACCCACTGTTTTAATTACGAAGAAAAAATTCATATCATATTGCTTTTCAGCACCATCAATAGTAAAAACCTTCTATGCCATCGTTATACAGACTCCTGCTGATTATTTTAAGCTGAGACCCAAACTAAAACTTTCGATTTAATAAAATTCATATAGGTGCGCTAGCAACTGGAACGTTTGTTGTGTTTCCACAATCGCCTATCTCATGATCCATCTGTAGTATATTTAAATCTGTGGTTGAAACACTTCAGACTATAACACACAGCCATTAAACAAATCAAAAGAAATGAAAATACTAAACTCACCAATTCCTGAAAGTACGCTAAGAGTACTACTTCATTAATAATTCCTGTACCGTTGTTGGCTAACCATTTAACAAACTTTGAGTATTCCAGATTATATAAACTTTTAGACTTATGTGGAATTAATTGGTCCGCTGCAAGATTGGCCTTATTTTGAATACTTTCTGGAACTTCATCCATGATGAATTGAGTAAACGTTTGACGTTTGGATGGTTTCAATAGTAACTATAGTTTCAATCACATTAACAAATTCGAACCACTCATACTTGATCAAACATAATGAATTGTTTTGTAAACGAATATTTACTTTGACGAAAGAAACTATTTTGTATGTACCACGGGCATAAACTGATGATTATACTCTCGGGCGACTAAAAAGCTCTCGGGCCTATCGGCCCTCGAGCTTTTTAACTCATCGCCCTCGAGGATATAAACATCAGCTTTATGCCCTTAATACATAAATAACTATTAAGCACTACCAGGATTCATTTCTACGGCTAAATGTAAGATAGTTCAGGTTAACAGGATTTCTAAGATTAATAGGATTTCTGTTCCTATATTTTGATGTTAATTACATTTTCAAGCGTCGTTAACCTCTTTATGGTTTTGTGGTGGTAGCTTGGCTTAAATTTTTTAATTTTTTGCAGAAAAAGGTAATTATTTTACAAACAAATATTAATTTTGGTGTAGTGTAAAGTAGTTATTTTGATGATTGAAGGACGAGGAACGTTTGCATCATTTTACAATGAATTTTTTGTTCTGTAATTAGTTCCAGCGCATCGAGGTTTCGGTTTAGTATCAAATTTCATCTGCTTTATTACACATTAACCAATAAACAATTACACATCGCCATCTTGGAAGAAAATGCGCCATTGTAATTGTTAAAAAAATTACGAAGTCACTAAGGGGGATAATTTCGATTTAAAATTACTATATTTAAACTTTCAGCTCCTTTAAGAGGGAAGATGAAATGTCGGGATCATTTTTTTTGCGTTCGAGTTGTCAACGAAAAAAAAGTGTTATTTAGGAAGAATTGTCGGGTTTTTGACCAGAAAAGTGTTGAAATCAAGAATTCCTTCATTAAATTTTCATCAATTGTAGTGTGCCTTGCAAATGTTAATAGCATGTGTGGTCAGGGTAATGTTTAATTAAATTAAAAAATATCGTTTACCCAAAATCGTCATGAAACCTTCATTTTCATGCCTACGTTATGTCAAGAAATTTTAGTTTCCATGACAGAGGCAGACCAGACTACTTTTCCTGCCGCCTGTCACTTTAAAGGCTGCATCTGTCACTTTTCCGGCGGCATCTGTCACTTTCCCAAATGTCTATAATGACTTCTGTCATCACTGACAGATCGGCATTAATCAAATGTTCTTTATGAAAATTGAAATTTTATATTAAAATACGATTTAGGGTAAAGTTTAATATAAAACTCGTTAGTAAAATTACATTACTTTACTCGGAAATTAAAGACTCGGCCCCAAATGGGGTCTCGTACCTATTATTTACGGTCATAAATTTGTGTCCAGTTTTTCTACCAATATCCTAAGTTTTTATTATTTTCGAGACTCTTTAAATCAACCACTAAGTAGAAATATCAACAGGTTATGTGTCCAGACCTGCAAGAGTGGTAAAAAGAGGAAAAACTTGGAAAATATTTTATCTTTCTAAGTACCAAAATGGAAGCAAGTGAGATACAAAATGGCCTACTAGATAAAGTCCCATTGGTCGACGTGGAGATATAAGTTATTCACTTTACTTCGGGGAATCCCGGGTGCAATCGATGTGATTGGAGAAAGATTTGGATATCCCGTTTCTACGACGACCGATGCGAGTTAAGGTGGCGTTTACAATGAAAAATTGGAAATTTCTTTCCACTATAACAGCCTTTTGGGTCAAAATTTTTGGTTGAAATAACATTCATTCAAATGTATAATGTTACGACATCTGCATGAAACAAAAATTATTAGATAATTGATTTTTAGCTTCATAACTCGAGCTGGGATCACCGTTTTTTGGACATGTTACAATTTCATCAAATATCGACGTTTCAGATCATTTTAAGCAACTTTCAAAGAATAAAATTTTTTTCCGTCTATGTATGTGCGTACGTTGGCAATTTTCCGAGATAACGGATCGACGGATTTTGTTCAAATTTTGGATATGTAGGTATATTAGACAGGGAAACGAAAAACCAAAAATATCGGGCCCGATTTTTGAAAAAAAATTGAACGCTTCAACGGCATCGAACTTTTTTTTTCAAATGGCAACCTAAACTTTCTTATCAAGTTATTCGAAAGACCTTATTTTTCTGTGTACAACCTACAAAAATTATGCTAGGTTTATTACAAAAAAGCATAAAGGATATAAAACTGTCAAAAGGTTTTTTTAATATATGAGTTTTTAACACCTTGACGTCATACAACTGTTTTTTCCAAATAGTAACCCAATTATTACCGAGCTGAGTTTTTGAGTGGTTACCCATTCAAATACGAGTATTAACCGGGAGCAACGTTGCTTGACTGTAGAGTGAGTTATTAGTAATAAACATAAACGAAAGTAAAAAAAAAGCACTATAAGTCGTAACACAACAACAATGAGTATTTAAGAAAGAACGTACTTATCATAAAAAATTATTGACTAATTAGAATTATTAATTTAAGGGGTAAACTTTTGTTTTGGAACAATTATAACATCGGAATTCGGAATAAACAAAAATAAATAGGGGGGTTATATCGTTACCTACTACCTTTACAGTTACGATAGTTTTCAAGAAAGAATTTTTTGCATAGAATATAAGATCAGTTTCAGGAATGATTTATGGTGGTTTAACTGCATACACGAGACGAATTGTACTGTAGCCGAGGACGTATAGGGTCATTTCTTTTGGACTACCAGTTCCGGTAATCTTATATTTCAATCAATGATAATTAATTTGCATACATGCTGTCGATTATTGCGGAAACTAGCAGTAGGGATATCAAAAATGATTAATATAAAATCTTCTTCATATGGAGAGACCAATTTAATGATGCATTCACATTTCACATAACTGTCCCTTAATGAGAGCAACATAATTTTTTCAAATAGAAACCTATCTATACTTTGTATTGAATATTCTTATTCTACATCGAAAACATTTACATATTTTTTTGTAAATCAACAATTTCTAATAATTCACAGTGTTTATCGATCTGCAAAGCCTCTCAGTAATTAGTAGGCTGTGAAAAATTATAAACGCCGATCCAAATTATAAAACATTTATCTCAAACAAGAAAAAACAAAAACTCAAGAAGCAAAATAAGAACTTTAAATAAAAATAACAGGAAAATAACAATTATTTTCATAAACATTCAAAATGTGTACTATACATAGAATTATAATCACTTGGTAATTCTATGGTACTATACAGTTGTCGATGCGTTTAGAAAGCATTCTTTGTAAGGTTTGGAGAGCGCGCTGGTTAATTTATAGCGCTTCCTCCATCCATCCACCTCACAGAAATTGTTGATTCCGCCATTCTTTAACACTTACAGCAAATTGAGGTGGGGCACCATCGTGCTGAAACCACTTTCTTTTACGATGTGCACCGGAACATTTTGAAAAAGAGCGAAAAATTGAGTACTTTGAAAAAATAATGTAAACGGTGCTTTTTACTATGGATTTTAGAGTTTTTGTTACAAACAGCAACAGAATTATAAATGCCAATGAACCAAAGTGACAAATATTATTTCATTTTATTCTGTTTGAATATTTTCCAAAATATGAATTTTCACGGCTTACTATTCACATTCCTTTATTTAAGCTCACGGATCGGTTTAAGTGCAAAATTTTAAAATGAGCTATGAAAAACATGAGAGTTTTTGTTTTGTTTTGTTTGGAGTAAAAGTTTTATATAATTTGAATCGGCGTTTACAATGTTTAACGGCCTACTAATTACTGAGAGGCTTTGAAAATCGAAAAACTCTCAATTATTAGAAATTATTGGATTGCAAAAGAGTAATACTGACATGCTTATATCACTAGAAAGGTAATAAAATCCCACATTTGATGCGATAAAAAAACTTGGTAGTTCCATTTAAAAAACCAAGTTATCAAGTGATTTCTTTTAACATCTCCACCCTTAGAAAAAATGGCGGATGGCGGCTAAACGACTCATTTTAGATAACATGTGTAAAACATACAGTCACACTAAAATTGACCAAGGAATCGAAATATGCAATAATGTATAGGGGATTCAATTAAAAAATCACCTTGTATATCAATTGCAATTTGATTGAAAATATTTTCAGAGTTTAAGAATCTAACCAATCGTTAATTTTTTATATTAAATGTAACCTGTATATTTTTAACAACCTGTTGAACTTGATGGACTTGATATGAGAATCAGAATTTTGTTCCAAAGAGTTTAACTCGGAACCCCAATACATCTGCCAAATTCATGGGTTCATTAATTACCGATTGTGTCTCATTAAACGCAAATAAAAATGTATCGAAAGGAATAATAGTATATTAAGATACAAGTGTATAATCAAGTCTTTAAAGCACGCGCAACGAGTTTAAGGGCACGACGCAAAGCGGAGTGCCTTTAACGTTTCAAGTGCTTTAAAGACCAATTATACACGTGTATCTTATAGTATTTTTTATTATACCTGCAGTATAATTTAAAAATAGGAAATTCAATGAAATCGTATTGACGTTATACTCGAATACATGTCTAATTAAGTGGGCTGGGTGTTCGTAATTTCACGATTGCCATGGAAATGTCACTTGACGTTTGCTTATAATCATCATCATCTTTGTAAATAAAACGATTTCCGTTGAAAAAGATAATACATCGTCCATTAAATCGCTTGTAAAATCTAAACCTAAACAGGTGTAAAATCCAAATCCAGTAAAGCCTATTATAAAGAATATGAAAAGTTGTTTCCATGGACGAATAGGAAGTTACTTACGAATACAGTCTTAAATGCATCCATAATGCTGGCATATATGAAGGAAATGTCAAAGGTATTTAAATCTTCTATATTTTGGTGCATTCATTTAAAACTTTAAAACAATGCTGCGATTAAAAAGTGGAACAGATTTGAAAGCATACCCTAAATTTCGCGCGTTTGTGAAAGCTTCAACCCTAGGATAGGTACAAAAGCCAAAGAAATGTTCTGCATTTACAGAAAGCGACCTAAGAGGATTTTTTATTTCATCCAGATGACAGTTTCAAAAGTCATACTTGAAGTATCGTTTCTTAGCAACTTTAAAGCACGTGTGTTTTAAAGGCCCTTTTTCGCACGCATTTGAGTGTTTAAAACGGAGATTGTGATTCAGGTATAATAAAAAATTAATTATAGGGCTGTTATAATAGTCCGTACAAAACAAGGAAAACCTGGAAAAATTCTTCTTGTAGAAATGTTGACTGTATACGGGGATAATTGCGCTTGAGGCCATTTTGCAGAAAAACCAAAAGAGTATTTTGATGCTGGATTAATGATGTTATAGATTATAGAAACGCTGTATTCAAAAGCAGGGGAACTATATTGAAAAATTATTTTTTTTTGCTTTAATGCCTAATCAGGAAATACAAAAACGACCCCTCGCACATGTGTACTCAATGCTCTCCTAGGGATCTACTTCCAAACATAATTTCAAAAGAATTCCTTACCTGATGATATTATTTGCACTTTAAACGATTTATTCTATTAGATACTTTCTTTACGGAGAACTTCACACGTCTACAGAGTTCAGCAGATATTAAATCTCGGCATCATTCGAATTAACTGTTCTTTGGCATTCTACCTTTGGCCAAACGGTTACGCCTTTAAAATCGGCTTCTAAAAATATCTTCTGCTACTTGTATATCGAGTTTGTAATTACCGTATACTTTTATCGATTCTAAAACCGAGTTTTGCCAGTTATGGTGAATAATGCATTGTCTCCAGAATGATTTCATACCATAATATCTGCTAACTATTATTTCTGCACAAATACGGAGAGAAGGAGATGAACTTATTTTGAATATTTTTAGTTTTTTTCTAGGTGGCTCAATGTTATTCCGGAAGTAAAACTGTTATAAGATGTGGTTCCGTACGCTACCAAAGAATTTTATTTGCGGGAATCTGTTATGGATGGTCTTTTCCCTAACTTAAGTCCATCTACTAAGGGTCTTAGTTCTTAGTGATCTGCAGTCAGATTTTAGAGGTTCTAAAGCATTCAAACACTCATTGCAAACGCCTGCATCGCGAATATTTAAATGCTTTAGTTAGGGGTTTGTTTCACCCCGTAAATTTAATTGCATCAGGTCGATAAGTCCCACATTGATGTTTCGCGTTGGAGTAAGCAATTTCATAGGCCCAGTCGACACGTAGTTTCAGATGGAAAAAGGTTGCAAGTTAATGAAACTTTGGGATATTGTTCAGGGATGGTTATAATTAACATTTTTTCAAGTTTTGAACGTCGAGGATTCTGTGCGCAAAGAGGAGAGGGGAGAAAACTGCACAATTTTTGACATTCCTCCAATTATATTAAAATTGCAGGTCTATTGACGAAAAATTAAATAGACGATTCCAATTGACACTTCCATTTTACAAGTTTTTTAATTTAGTGTTCTCTACAAATTTAGCAAAACTCTATTCATTCTTTGTGGTAACAATTTTTATGAATTATCCCTAATTGAATATTGAATTTAATAACAAAGTACCGCACGATTTTTATACACAGTTCACCGAAACATAATGCTTAAAGTTATAGGATCCCTTGATGTGTGAGACCACGGGGCACGGTTAACTTTACTTCAACTCCGTCGTCAACAACTTTAATTTTCAGGCTACACACGAATTTTACTCGTAGTAAAAACCCCAATGCATTTTTTACTGCTGTTTAAGACTCTGGCTACGTCCAGAGTTTAAACGTGAATTAAATAAACAAATTTTTATGGATCTGGTAACCTCGGTTCCTAAAACGCGAATTAATGCTAAATCTCCCGGAATGACTCCCCTTCATTTCTTACTTAATTAATGACCATGAACAAAGTGGCTAATTGTTAACGCAGACAGACATATTGAATCGTTAATTCGTTGCTGCTGCATGACACCACGCCGAGTTCGCGTTTGTAACTAAACAGCTATAAAAAAGATGACTGTTGAATATGATCCCCATTTGAGCCTCAGAGGCTTCCGAAATGCATTAAGAAACAAAGCGCCATTGACATTAAAGGACGCAGGCAGTCAGGATTCATTTCTATCACGGTTTACGAATTGCATTTCACTAGTCGATTAATTTATGGGAAAAATCTATTTTCTTTTTTCTTACTATCGTCACAATTTATGCAATCTTTCAGACTGTAAATTTCTAAATACTTCCAAGCTACAATCTCGTAAACACTAATAATAAAAAACCTCTGTATTAAATTATCCCCAATTCAACCTTTGAAATGTAAATGAAGATATAAACAGAGTATCCACAACTACAGGGTGGAAATTTTGTCTGCAACACTGAATATGTCTTCAAAATAACATTATTTTAAAGAAGCTTTCTTATGGTTTAAATACGAATAGTTTGCTACCAATGTACGTACTTTAAATGTGTATGCAGTGATGCATTTACGCATCGTTGTGGGGGGTATATTTTTTTAATGGAAACTAGTTTTGTAGTTATGTAGCGTTCTTGAAATTTGAGTCTTTTTTTAATAGTTCCCATGTAAAATATGTACATTAACTGTCCGACGAAGACAACGTAATTGTACGTTCCAATTTATGTAGGCACTATTCCAAAGAACTACAGAAAATCCGATTTGTTAGAACTGAAGGGGGAAATGCTAATACGTTTTGTAAATGGCTCTAACTTCATTAATTATGCATTTTGAACATTTTTCGTTCTCAATAATAAACTTTCACCCTTTTCACCTGCACCTGGCACTGCTAATAATAATAACAATAATAGCATATTTATTGTACTACACAGTAAATACACATAAACTAACAGCTAACGTAACGTAGTAGTACTGTTGTAAGAGGAACCCCAAGGTGGAGTTTAATAGTTTAGGCGCACTAAACTCTGCTCTTTCACTGAACCTTGTACGAATTTATGCTAATTATCATTTAACAAACAAAGGAAATAAGATTATAATACGAGAATAATAAAACTGAGGAAAAATTAAAATATCATACAACTACTCTCAAATTCCACGTTCCTGTTCGTTTAGCAATTTCACGTGGCAGGGAATGAATTATATACTTTCGACACTTTATAACTGAATGATCGTTGAAATAAAGACATGGTTTTCAATCCGAATCCTCCAAGTTTATTCTGCACGGACCGATTATAGAATCCTCGCTGACTGTTTCCATTTTAGCGCTGTTAATTTGTGAGAAATGCTGATATTTGCTGATTCCAAAGTTAAATTTTAAACAAGAGTTTTATGCAATAGGACAATAGGGGTTCGTTCCTTTTTTAACCTTTTAAATTAATGGATTTCACAGAAGTTCGGACCCTGATTACTACATTACGCGAAAACGTTCGGATACATTTATCTATTTTGTCGTTCGACTAAGAACGGTACTAAGTAGTTCAATTCTACATATGAAAACAAAATAAATGAAAAAATTAAGAATCAAGCACAAAATTGCATTAAATGTAGAATATGCTTTAATTTATTGTTCAATATACGTTTTATTTCAGTCTGGTCTTTAAATGAACCCAAACACCATGTTTACGGATGGTATAAGTTTTGCTAGATTTCCTCACGTAAGTCTGCTCCGTTGGTAAAAGTTTGAAATTTAACAACAAATTGACGATAATCACTTTCACTTGCAGTATTCCATATCGATACCCTAAAAGGAAAAGAAATTGGACTAAGAATCTATCTAAAAGCAGTGTCGGATTGATGTACCCGTGGGGCTCTCGGTTATATAAGCTATTTTAAGATTTCAAATTAGAATATATACAGGGTTCTTACAAACGATGTTTCTGATTATTTGGATCTAATATGTTTTATGACCACTTCAGTTGTTAACGTTGCTTTGGGTACGTATGAGCTCCAATGAGGTCCAAATGACGACGCTCTCTTGAAGTGTTCTCCAAGTTCTTGGGATATCACACCCTGTAATTTTTACATCAAAGATAAAGTGCATACCTATACCATCATTACGAAAAGGATACCTTCAGACCAATACCATCGAAACTATTGATTAATACTTATTTATGACAAACCTTGATTACAGGTTGAACATTTGTCGTATCACACGAGGTTGCCATATCGAGCAGCCGTGATGAAACTTTTTGAGTTTTCCTTCATTTCGTTGTAGGATAAACAAATTTAGATTTATGTACGCTTGAAATCATGAACGTCATTTGTAACAACTCTATATAAGAGCCTAATCCTCAATAACCGCGTAATGCGTTTGGGGCATTTTTCGGGGGGTTCTAAACCTTGTGTTCTTACCAGGACAAGATCTAGGCCCTGCTCCAATGGGTATGTTTGTGTATTGCGCGACTGTATGTCGATTTTTGCTCAAAAATCGATCGGGGTTAAACTTTTTCGGATCAGGAAAGTAATCGGCATCGTTTTGGATCGCTTTTGCCAAAATCCAAATTGGCGTACCTTTTTCGATTACCACATCTTCCTCGTTTGGATGTTCTGCTTTGATTTCGTAGTTTACCGTTGCTAGCCGATCAATTACTGGGGCAGGGGGATGTAGCCTCAGGACTTCTGCAAAAAAATTATGTATACTTCCTTTTCTTTAAAATTGGTTAAGGGCTAATTAATGAAGGCTTGAGGATGCTCGAAACTATTTTTTTGGAAAAACTTCTTTTTCCATGGGAAGAAATAATCGCATTATTGTAAATGGTAGCTAACCAGTTGAGCAAACTACACAATGTGACAAAATACGAACCAATTTCGACAGACCCTTTTCGGGAGAAACTAAACCATATGGTGCACGCAAAGGACAAAGAAAGCATTCTCAATCTTCCAGAAAAAATGAGATTGTTACCCTCAATTGCGCTCTCTAGATATTCCATCGCCTTAACTGACTCGTAACATACATTTCCATTGTATTTATCCAAAGTTTGAATGATATCTCTGTATAAATTTTCTTGGACAACATCGTTGACCGTTAGCTCATAAAGTAATGACATCAGAGTGGTCACAGTAGTTTCATAGCCCGCAAATGTCAGTAGAAATGCATGGCCTGTGATGTCGTCAATTAAACTTCTATTAAGCTTCTCCGTATTTGAAAATTTGACACCTTGCAATTCAGGTAAAGCGGTAATGATATCGTAAGGTTTGAACCCATTCTCAAATTCTAACTGTAAGCGCCTTTCCATCATCTCAGCAAAAAAATTCTGTACACTTGCCTTGTACACTTTTACGCCAAGTAGCTGGAACAGTGAGATTTAGTTAGGTTTCAGTCAGAATTAAGTGTAGTACCTGTAACAATTTGGGGCAGACTCTGCTACACAAATGGGTAAAACCGTGAAAACAAGGTAGCGTCATCGCTTCGTGAACCATCAGATGAACTATATTTTTGGGCTCCCTTAAAGAGTCACACTTAACACCAAAGTAAGCGTTAACCGTAATATCGCTTAAAACTCTTCTGATAATCTCCAGCATATTCACGGTAACGTTTTTATCAATGCTCTCTCTCAGGTAATTAACGAACTCGATGGCAAATTGTTCAACTGCAGGAAACGAGCTTTTCAGTTTATTACTTGTAAAAGACGGCGTCATCGATGTTCTTAACTTTTGCCACCGCTGTGCTGCAAATAACCTTTGAATGACATCGTCAAAGCAACCTTTCTTACTATTCGTCTCGGCGTACATGTTTTTGGACCATTGCTCGTCTAGATTCAATGGTATAGCTTCTGAATGTACAGAAAATGCGTGGTAGTCCTTCACACATATGCGTTTAAGGAGATTTGGGTCGCGAATCAGTAGAACTGGCTGGAAAAAGTTGTAGAACCCGATGTACCTGCAAAATTAGTGCTTTGCAAAGTGAAGAACGTAGATTTTCAAACCCACCTTTTATTTTTAAATTTATAGTATAGTTCTTCGAAAACATCAGAATAACAATTGATCCGGAGTGCGTTTTCACTAAACAGTCCGAAACAATGCAAGGGATGCACGCAATAAGGTACCCCTCGGCCTTTCCAGTAGGTGTAGATCTTTCGTACCTTGTATAATGTTATTATCAACACAGGGAATATTACTAAAAACCACATTTTGATGTAATACTACGCAGTAATTGGTAACAAAGCGCAGTTAATGTAACTCAATTATTCAATAATATTATGAACAAGTTATTTATGAATTAGATAATTAGATAAGTTCAAGTTAAATACAATTTTCCATGTAAACAAAAATTCCAAAGGCGACTCGACAGCAACTCATTTTTGATCGCATAGTATTAGATGAGTCACCACTTATCATTGCGCGTGTTTGTAATTGTTGTAATCTAGAATTTTAGTAACGGCTAGGAACTCATTTCTAAAAATATGTTTACGCTTCTTTTCTTATCAGATTGGATAAGGTTTGATACTAAACTTAATAATATTAATAATAATAAATGTCTTTATTGCCAACAGAGTGTGTACTACAAGCAAACGGGCGACAAAAGGTGTAAGTTCAGGGACTGACACCAGCGCTAAATATTAATAATTGGGGCTTTTTAGGGTTTAGTCTCAAGCAGTGATTTATAGATTGTCTTGAAGCGAATTCTAAAGCACAATTGATGAGTTTAAATTTGCAACATCAATTCATCAGCATATAGGAGCGTAGTCCCTCTCTGGCATATAGTCAAGTCGAGTCAAGTCGGTTTATTAATAAAAAAAACTATTTATAATAGTTATTTACAAGTCAACGTATACAGTAAATAATAAAGGTCCGAGATCTGAGCCCTGAGGTACACCCCTGAACAACATAAGTTCATCTGAGTTCACCCACGTGAGGATGATGACAACTTATAATGTTGATATCATGTGAATGTAATTGAGGATTATTTAAGTAAACAAATTCCTCACGTTGAATAACGGAATATACATAGCTTCTAATTATATTATAATATTTGATATATTATCCATGGAAAATTTGTTTTGGTAAATCTGTTGGGATTTGTACTCACAGTCTCGGAAATAATAAAAACTTGTATATTCGTTAGAAAAACTGGACACAATTTTATGACAGCAAAACGATCTTTTTAGTTAATTATAACATCACCCAGACTACACATACAATGAACATTCACAGAGCACACTACAAATTAATGCAAATGTAATTAGAGTATTCTTGATTTCAACACCTTCCCTCATTGAATAATTTGTTATACCTCAAGCTCAAACCCATATTATCACGCAGGCTTGAATAATGGTTTCGCTATCTGGAATTCAGATGCTATCTTCAGAACCTTCCATAACGAGTTTCGGCTTTCTATACCTACAGTGCTATTCATGTAGAAGTAGACATTGGGATTTCCTATAGGAATTTCTTATGTCTACTTTTACATGATAAAAAGTCTTCTAAAGGACGCCTAACTTTATGCAACCAAAATGACTATCTACAACAAATGAAGATCTGCGTGTCAGATTAATTAATTTGAATACTAGAAATGCCAGCGACTACGCTGCTGGCCGCTGGCTAGTATAGATACACAAAACAAATGTTTCATTGTAATGCCCCGTAACGTATTGTAGAGCGCAGTTTACCACTGGCAACAATTATGCTACATCCAGCGTGCGTGCTATGTATAACGTGAAGTATATCCTACCCGTGACACCACTCCGCGACACGGACAGCGTTCGCTTATGTTATATGATTATCGCTCCGACTTCCCTATTCTAATTTTCGTTTAGGAGTTAAATGAGCTTATGAGATTTATTTTCTGTGAATCCAAAGCCACAATATTCAAATTAATAATTAATATGACAGCCAGATCTTTATTTGTTTAAAGAAATTATTTTGGTTGCATAAAATTGGGCGTCTTTCAGAAGACTTTTTATAATTTGAAAGTAGACATAGGAAATCCCTATGTATATCTGTATATGGAAAAAAATTATCTGACTTCTAATAAGCTAGAAAGAAACTCATTAAGCATTATGTGAGTGTGAGAGGGATATATTTTTATCAATGTTGACATTGACAGTAGCAGGTTAAGACCACTTTTATAGCGTGGTTTGAAAATTATTCCATAGTCAGCAGTTGAATATGACGAAATATGCGTGTTCCTGCAATCTATTGACATTCCCGCACTAGTGCGGGAATTAAGCACTTTGCGTACGCGATCTGGTTAATTCTTAAACGATTGTAGGAAAAACGCACTTACTGGTTGAGTTGATTTTTCAGGACTTCTAGATGCAATTCCAACAGCATATGCAATATCTGGCCTTTTACCTGTCATGTGGTACATCAGTGTTCCAACTGCGTGTCTATATGGAAATTTCTGAATTCCGTCCCTGGTTGAATATTTTTGTTAATAATCGATATGGAAACTGGTTTACAGTGTTCCATTCCAAACCTTTGCAGGAGTTTTCTTGTATAACTCGTTTGACTAACTCTAATCGATTCATCTTTCATTATTTCGATTTATATTCCAATATAAGACGAGGCTGGTTTCATTGTAATTTTGAATTCATTTCCAAAATTTCTCACGAAATTTCAGTGATGCATTATTCGGTGGTAGTGGACCATCATCTACATATATAGCGCTAGAAACATTATTATATCTTCTCCTTGCTTCTTCATGAACAAACAAGCATCAGCATCACTTTTAAATCCTTTTTTGATCATGAAAGCTCCCAACGTTTTGTCCCATCATCTTGGAGCTTGCTGAGACCATAAAGGCTGCGTTTGAGATGGCAAACAAAATGGGATCCACTCTCGTATCCCTTAGGTTGTTTCATAAAGATGTCCAGGTCTAGTTTCCCATACAAAAAAGCAGTCGAAACATAGAATTGTGTTAGCGACATATTTTCGCATTAGGCTTACGATGGATTATGAACTGTATGTACCATTTCCACTACTTCATGAGGATCAGGATGAGTAGGTTCATCAGGATCATCAATTCTTGTATAGTGACGGAATGCAGTTTCACTTCCTTGTAGTGTTCAAGTGGAATAGTTTCCATTCTCCAGGGACGTAGGCATCTTCGTCAGTCTAGAGAAGCCTGACCCTGACTGCTCCACATAATGTGACAGGTATGTTACACTTGATGGCACCCATGGAATGGAAAGAATTGACTTGAAGTAAAAGTACGGGGTCTGTTTCTGGATTCTCTTCGTTTTAGCTTTAGAGGAAAGTGAGTAACGATTCTGGGAGATCTTCTGCATTTTTAAAGAAGTCATTTGTTGGGAGGTGATTGCAAACTTTACTCCGAGGTCATTAACATCGACAAGGCGAAGAATCACTTCTTCATTCGAAATACGGTGAATGGATACATACTTTATGGAAATCAAGAGTACTGACTGGCTGTACCTTCCTTCTTTTGTCTTGACCCTTAGTTTCATATTTTCAATTTTTTTTTACATCGAATTTGGGTAATGGAGATCGCATTTAGGAATAGCATATGTGGATGCCTTATGTTTCTTGAAAGTCGCGAGCGACTGAGTCCTCGTGTAATTTTCGCTACACAACGTGTGGAGGAGAAGTGACGCCACATTGGCTAGTTTTACTGGCTTTTTTAAGAGAAATTATCCCCTTCTCCCCCATTTTAGAGACATCAGGACTCGACGCAGTCACTTCCTCATCATAAACAAAACACTTGCTGGTGATTTTGACAACACAACACTCACGACATCCGTTACATGTGACACAAAGAAATCCCATTGAAACAAACAAAACATTTTTTGGTGCATCGTTTGTTTGGTCAAAAAGAGCAAAAAATGTGAGACAAAAGGGCTGTTTTTCGAAAATTACAGATTTTCAAGAGCTGATTCTCGAAAACTAATAAGTATCGAAAACTTGACCCAGCAAAACTTGTAGCAAACATAATCAGCTTGTATCTTGTATAGAGATGAGAGAAAAATGGATCCTTGATACAGAAGCTTGTGCACACTGATGCGGCTGCAGGACACGGTTTACTAAACGTTATAAAACAGTTTGCGTTAAATAAGCAGACAACTAAATCGCTTACGAAATAACTCAAATATCGAGCGAACGAATTGGCGAGTTCGGTGTAGTTTGGCCCTTTTATTTTTGTGCGGTAACAGGAACTCGATTCACGTTTTCCCGAACTTTGGCCCGGTTTGAATGCGGTCAAGATAAGTAAACGTTCATTATCATTAAATTTTCCGTACAAGAAGAGTCCCACTCCAAAAGCGATCCAGTTTTCAACTTTTCTAAGAGGGAGCCTTCTCAAGGGAGAGCTGTACCTAAAGAAAAAAACTGATTCTAGCGATATCTGTAAGTTACTTTAATTTCTTTTTGAATTATATGACGTACTCGTCGGCTATTTTTAAGAATTTGTAGCGGATGTCGATTTAACGTAATCGAGGAACCGATCTGTGGAACATATTTGTATCGTTCTCTAGGTGCAATGTTTTTAACTTGAATCATTTATGACTTAGATCCATATCATACTCTGATTGCAAGGCGAGGTGAGTCAGAAATAATGGCTGGCGTTTCTTACTCAAAAAGACATGCTTGTGGCGTGTTTTGGAATCTTCCTTGAATTCCTTTTGCATGGAATTACGATTATTCTCCTAAAAGGGAAGCGGATTTGTTGGCGTTATTTTGCATTGTCCAGTATTTCTTAGAAACCATTTGTAAGTAGCGGTAGTCTGCCGATTCACGCGTGTCATCCCGATAACCTTTGACATTGTTTATATCTCGGTTACTTTTTGCTTAAATCATTCAAGAATTAATTGATCGTATAGTGATCAAGATAACAATTTAGTAATCCTTTCAAGAACACGCCAATTCGCTGATTAAGTTTTATGGTTAGTGTTTAGTCTTCTTTACTGTAAATGGCGGTTAAGAAAACAGAAGATCTCGAGAATAAGCTTCTTCCACCAGATGGGGGCTGGGGAATTGTCGTAGCGTTGGCCGTTGCGACAGTATTTGTAAGTGTGTCGTCTGGCAATGGAAATTAAAAATAAACGCGCGCATATTGTTGCATGACAGGGTTCTATAATTGTACCCACTGGAGTTTTTGGGGTAGTATACGGGCCGTTTCTCGCCACCATCGGAGACGAAACAAGCGGAACAGCAATAGTAAATTCCGTGTTTAACACAGTGCTCTGTTTCACTGGTAGGTCTAGGCGTCAACAAAACCAAATCATCGCCCCAAAATTTCAGGGTTACCAGCAAACCAGCTTCTGCAGAGGACTTCGTATCGTGTAGTCGGTCTACTGGGGGCTCTATTGTACTTTTTGGGCAGTTTCTCGTGCATATTCGTTACGAGCCGAGCTCAACTGGTGATCACATGGGGAATTTTGCAAGGTGTCAAAAATGCTTAATTTAGGAAACACGAGAGCTTTTCTTGCAGGCATGGGGTTCGGTTTGATGATGCCGGCAGTTTTCACGGCCTTCAATCGCTACTTTGATACGAGGCGAAACGCGGCAATGGCCATGGCTCAAGTCCTAGTAGCTGCACTTAATATTTCCTTCCCGTTCTTAGCAACACTGTCAATGGATACCTTCGGATTTAGAGGAACTGTTGCGCTTATATCCGCGTATGGATTACACTGTTTCCCAGCCATGCTTAGTTTGCAACCAGTCGAGTGGTACATGAAGAAGGAACCCTTGGATGCAAATTCGCAAATGTACCAACTTAGCGGTAATAACTTAGAGGAGAATAAAGAGCCGGTACCAACACTGTGCACATCGACGAGACGTGACAGAAAATTACTCGATGCATGGTGAGATACCAAAAGTCTAATTGATCGTCACCTAAAAGTTTTGTAGGAAATCTGTGGAAAAGGCGTTGGATTTGGGTCTATTCAAACAGCCCTCATTTGTTAATATAGTGTTAGGTTTATCACTATCGATGACATCTGATTTAGCGTTTATTTCCATTTTTCCATTGCTATTAACCACTGCCGGTTTCAGTACAGATGAATTGACATTAGTAATGACTACATACTTTACTGCAGACTTAATTTCTAGAATATTTGTCTTTTTGTTAACTTCACGCATCGACATTAGTAGCCGAAAGTTATTTCTTTTTGGAGCTTCATTTTCGGCGATATTTCGCATACGTAAGTAATGGAGGTTTTGTCTCACAAGTGAACGGTTTGTTACAGTTTACGTTGTTGGGGACTCGTTTTGGTGGATTGTTGTGATATCAGCTGTGCTTGGATTTTTGCGTAGCTTCATACAAATCCCGTTACCTTTGGTTGTTGCAGAAGCCTTTCCAACAAGATTCGTGACGGCCTTCTCTTTATATATGGTGGTTTGTGGATGTGTTGCTTTATCCTTTGGACCTTTAATGAGTAAGGGTTATTTTGCATTTACCCACGGGTTTGGCATCAGATTTGCGCAGGTTTCGTGAAGCAAACTACTGGAAGGCTGGATATGGTTGTCCATCTTCTGACTTTAGCTCATATTTTATGTGCAGTCCCATGGTTAATTGAGATGGTATACGCCAAATTTGTTAGAAAATGAATGATTAATTTACACGGTGTGCACCACAAGAATCTATATAAGTTAAAATAGGTATTTAATGTATCAATAAGGCGCGAATAGAATGTAAAATTATGAATTCTGTATTCACAAAAAATGTGTCGCCGAATAGTAGTCAGAAATCGGACAGTCACCTTTTTAATAAAAGGTGGGAAGTAATCATATTAATAGGTTGTCCTTTTATCAATCTACACATTTTGGTTTGACCACGTAGGATGGTTCAACTCTTGGAGCAGGGGAAGTGGAACAATTCGAGGAATCTTAAAGATAAGAAATATGTCTATTAAGCTGAAGAAACCGAAACATCCGAAGTAGGTATTCAAAAGGTTCAAAGAACTGTCTGACAGTGTTAAGAATCGGAATAATTAAAAAAAAACGAAAGAATACAAAGAAGCAGATGAATCTGAAGAAGAAATGCAACTAAAGAATTTCGAGAATCGGGGGGCCCATAAAACGAGACGAAACAATCTAAAGAAAAGAAAATCCCAAGTAAACGATGAATCCCAAGTGTATGAAATATGTGAATTATAGGAAAAATCGGAAAAATTCTCAGAATATGACGAATTTTATGTATCTGAACATTGAGCAATCGCCTGATAGATCTGAGAATTTTGAAGAATTTGGAAAATAGAAGAAACTTAAAGAGTCTTACGACTGTTTTCTTAAAGAACATGGTTTGTCTAAGTAAGGATTGTTTTTATTTCGTGTATTGTGCGCATGAACGTTCTTATGTGTTTTTAAAAGTATGTTTACGTTTAAATATAGTAACACGACTTCGGAATACCGAAATAGTTTAGTAAAAATGCATAATCTAAATATAGATACGTAACTATAACCTTGTGTGTGTGTGTGAGGGTGGGAGGGTGTGTGTGGGAGGGTATGGTTGCTTGGGTTATTGGTGGAGATATTACAGTATTTTGTGAGCCTGTAGTGCTGTTAAGGTTTTTGCGTTTGGGTTGAATACTAATGGGTCGTGATAATGTGGTTTATTATGATTATAAAAGTCGGGAAAATGTCACATTACTGGCGAGGAAATATTGAAGTACGAGGCTGAGTACCTAAATTTCCGAGGTAAGTAATGTCATTTTACTGACGAGTTTTGTATTAAATTTTCCCGAAATCGTGTTTTAATATAACATTTCAATTTTTATATGGAACTTTTGATTAATGTCAATCTGTCAGTGATGACAGTAGTCATTATAGACATTTAGCAATGTCACAGATGCGGCCGGTAAAGTGACAAGCGTCATGAAACAGTCTGTTCTAGCTCTGTCATGGAAACCAAAATTTCCTGACAGAAAGTAGCCATGAAAATGAAGGTTTCAGGACGATTTTGGGCAAAAAAATAAATCGTTTCATAGATAATTGGAAAAAAGTGAAAATCGACATTTTTAACAAGTTCAAATATTTTAGTAACAAAGAGTGCTATCAAAAAAGTTTCAAATAAAAGTTGAAACGTTCGATGGGATAAATTCAATGGACATAGACAAACATTTTTCAAAATGGCGGTTGTCGAGATATTGACTTCCTTATTTTAAATGGATGCTATATTGGATTTTAACTCAGTTTGGTAGAGTATTTTTTTCTCTTTCCAACCATGTACAACGAGTTATCATCCAAATTATAAATATTGGTAAAATTACAATTTTCATTTTTTCTTCATAGTTGGCCATGGAAACAGCAAGCAATTGGCATTTTGCAATGTTACAATTGTCTGGCCGGCCAGTAGTTTTATTAAAGAATTAATTAACATAAAAATATATAGTAACGGAATTTCAAATTACAGCAAATGTTCACAATGCATTCCATTAGTAACTAAGCACATTCGGCACCGCTTAGCTACTGCCGCAGTTGCCTTGCGCAGTGTAAACAAATGTTACATTGTAAAATGACAGTTAGGCCTTTATGCTAATTTTGTTTCCATGGCCAACTATGAATAAAAAATTATCAAAGTCCTCGTTTGAGATCGAAGGGACTTCAGCGCATTTTTGTGTGGCAGATCAGTATTCTATTAGCCACTTTCGACTCAACCATCAATAACAGATCTTGTCAAAGGCTACTACATTCACTAACCGCTTCCCACTTTCCGCGTGCACCCGCAATTCGCTTTTAAAGTTTTGACTCCACCATCAGTAAGATCGTGTCGGGGGCTACCACATTCCTTTTACGGTACCCACTTCCGACGTCCCGTTCACTCGCAATTCACTTCTATTGGCGGCACGAGAAAGAGAGACAGCGATTCGAGATTTACGAAACGTTAAACCGCGTGAGTTCGCAACGGAAGATAAAAGGCGCCCGAAGTTGACTACTTCTCGAAGACGCGCGCGCGCGCCTCGCAAAAGGTCGTTAATTTCGCCCCTATGACAAAAAACAAAATTCCGCCACGCAGGAGTTGTGCGCGTTTACAACATCTTTCCGACGACACCAATTTGAAAAGAATCGGACCAAAACTGTAATAGAAGATAGGAAAAAACTGAAAAACCTTCACGTTAGTATACTACGCTCGAGGATGACGCCCAGATGTCGCCAACCCCACATCATGTAGCCATGTCCCTAAGGTTGACAAATTTCACGGCCCTGTAGATACACGTACACCCGTTGCCTTTCTACAAGAGTTCTTCTACGCGCCCACATTTGCTGCCAGCCAGCCAGCCAGCCAGCCAAAGTGAGATTAAAAGCTACTTTTTACAAATAAATTTGCAAAAATGCGCTAAAAATGAAAATTGTAAGTTTACCCATGTTTATTATTTCAATGATCACTTGATATACATGGTTGGAAATAGAAAAAAAAAAACTGTATCAAACAGAATAAAAATCCAATATGGCGTCCATTTAAAATAAATATAGTTGATGACAATATGTATATCATCACTATCATTTTAAAAATTTTTTTCTACGTCCATTGAATTTATTCCATAGAACGTTTCAACTTCTTTACAAGAAAGTAGCTTTAATTATAATAAGAAAATATGCATTCCAAATTGGTTGGGGCATGAATTGGATTTGTGGCAAAAAAATGTCGGATTGAGACAGGATATAAAACCCAAACCTTTCTCGTGTGAGATATTTTCCGATGCTTTTAAAAAATATTGGGAATTCCGTTTAAGTAAAGATCAAGAACCCCGTTACAGTGAAGAATTTTTGAATTATGTGACAATAGACGTTCAATTTCAAAAAAACTACTATTCGCGAGGTACGATCAAATAAAAAGATCACGACCAGAATCGAAAAACCTGACCTTTTTCTGAAAACGCAATCTTAATTGTGCACATAATCAATGGGACCGCTTCTTCCTGACGTTTACAAGACGGACTTAATTAGTATTCCACGTCCAAGGTAAAGTTGATGAAAACATTAACGAAAATCATTCGTGGTCTACGTATATGACGCAAAACGTTGTTACAAAACCATGTGCGAGTATTTAGGCCGAGCACGCAAATTGATTCACAATTAACGATTTTCGAATTTTGCAAATTGTTTGTTATTGCCGAAACGTAAGTGCGCGCCGAAAACCATGAATGGGACACTCATTTTTGATGATATGCCATAAATTATGACGATGACATTAAAAATAGTTAATGCGGTGTATCGTTAAACCGGATTTTCAATCATAATATAATATAGATCCAGAGTAGAATAACAATTTATTTTGAATGGTAATGCGCCAGTAACGGCAGCAACCTTCATCATGTTCATTTTTAAAACGGTTCTCCTCAATTTAGTTTTCGTGTTTACTTTGTGTTATGAGAACGCAAATGCTAACGCAATAAATCAGCTTGCAAGGTAAGATCCTCTATGTACTTTGGTGTGGTAATTACATTTTGGGGGCTGTGTAAGAACTGCATGCTATAATCTTAGTATCCAAATCATTGCACCATTTCGAAAATACAAAAAACTACCCCTTGCAATAATACTGGATTGAGTGTTCGTTAGGAATCGGGAGATACGCTAAAATTTTTGAGTACCGTGACATTTGCAGTTAGGCCGGTATTACACTATCAAAGATTTGATAAAATATGTTTTATAAAAGATTGACAAATATTTTATCAAATGTAATCGTCTTCCTATACAATATTTAATATATTTTATAAAAGATCTTTATCAAATATCTTTTATGGTCTAATACAGGCGGCCGTATTGCCGGAGATAACTCCTGAGGATATTGAAAAGTGTGAGATCAAGATCAAGATCAAGATTGTAGGGTTAAAGCAGCAAAACATTTATTTTGAAGGGGGATACAAATTTGCGTTGCAACACATTATAGAAGAAGTTGACCTATGCAAGATTAATAAATACGTACATATTAATAAAGGTCCGATTGTAGGTATATAATTAATGTGGAAGGAATCAACAAGTAGGTATTAATAATGCAATCTCTGATCTTGAATGGATAATTATTACAAATATTAAACGATCACGGTCAAGTTGGCCACACCTTTTCATAAGCATATCCGCTTGGTTGACAATTTCGCATTCCAATAATTTTGTTCATTTTCAAGAATCCCTGACGAAATAATGCAAAGGCGCGCCTGGTAAAAATCTTGCCGGGAAAAATTACTTTACACCACTTTATTGATCGATTTCATGGCTTCCGCATCGTTTTTGGGGCCCTGTTGTCAGAATTGTGGCGGGCCTCTAGTTATATGCCCTCTTGCAGTTTAAAATTTATATGGACAGGGTGTCTGGAACTCTAATCCAAAACTACTTTTTTTAAAGGCGATTCTTATGATATCCAAAAATATAAAAACGTTTACTACCAATCTATGACCTACTTTAAATTTGTGGTAGTGGCATAGTAGCCAAGGAAGGCTTATTTTTTAATGCCAACTATTAGTTTTCATTACATATTCTTAAAGAGAACCCTTTTTGGATATAGCAGCATAAAAATACACTTTAAAAAATGCCATTATGATTTTCTTCTAGGAGTCTACAATCCTAGGATTCGTTGAACGCACCACCTTTTCCTATTCTGCGCTAATCTTTTCATTTTTACATAGCTGCTCTTACCTAGGTGGTCTATGTATCTAAGCCTCTGGTCGTCCTACACCTCTCTTGCCCTCTGACCCACCTTCTATAGCTAGCTGTTCTAATCCTCCGTGTCTGAGCACGTGCCCGACATCATTTCATATCGTCTTCTCCAGCCGGTTTTCCACATGTCCCTACTTTCTTGTACTAGCTCCAAGACTACTTCGTTTGATACCCTTATCCATCCAGTTAATCCTTATTATTTCCGATGCTTATATCCTACTTTTGTCTTCCCTACCTATCGTACACAACTTGTAGGGCCGCATTATAACATCTTTGTATGCAACCTTATTAGTGATATTGTGCATATTTCGTATTTGAAGGAAATTTATAAATCTTAGCAAAAAATTAGGTCGCGGGCCTTATACTGGACAGCCCTGGTACTCGTCCTGATATAGAGGTACACTCCTTATCAGAGCTGTGCAAAGCCCTTTTGCAATGGGCTTCATTTCAAAGCCCTCAAGTCCGTGTAAGAGGAATGGTGAATGGAAAGCTCAAATTCCTCTTAGCACGAAAAGGGCTTAAAATTCCAAAGCCCTTTAAAAAAGGCTTAAAATTACGAAGCCTTAAGCTCAAAGCCCTTTGAAATTGAATTGAATTCCTTTTTAAAAATGAATTGAAATCCGTTAGGAAAAGGAATTGGGATTTGGAATTAAAAGAAATTGAAATCCTTGGCAAAGGAATGGAATTCCTTCGCAAAAGGAATTGAAATGTCTAATAAAATATGAATGATTATTACTCTAACAAGTGTTTTTCGTTTTTATACAATTGTTGAGTGAAGGGATAAAATATAATGAGAATACAGGACCCAGTAGCCGTAACGTAATAAATAAATATAGTTGGTTTGCACAAGTGCTGGTTTGGTTTGCTTGCTTGCTAGTACATAATTGCATATAATTGTATTATAATTTAGTTAAGGCTCTAGATAGAGGTAGATACTTACACTTTATCCCATTAGAGAACAACAACACCGCACGCACTAACAGTTCTACGTACTGCAAAGTGCAAGCTCACAAAAATTGGAAATAAAAAATGATGTGGGAGTGGGAGGCATATAAGGAATTGAAGCCTTTTTAAAGAGGATTTCAATCCTATTAAAAAGGAATTGAAGCTCTTTAAAGGGAATTGCATCCTTAAAATGGAGTTTTCCATGAAAAAGTGATTTCAATTCTTTTAAAAGGAATTTAAGCTCTTTGTCTGAAATCCAAAGCCCCAAGCTCACGCGAAAAGGTTTTAGACTTAAATTCCAAAGCCCTGTTTTTAGAAAAGGCTTGACGCCTTGGAATTGCAAGCTCTTTTAGAGCTTGAGGCTTTCCAAGCCTTTTGTACCAATTCCTTTGCACAGCTCTGCTCCTTATGTACCTTTTTAGCAGCCTTTTCCTAATTCCTATATTTATCCCGGATCTTAGCAGGTCCCGCTTTTGTTCAAATGCTTTTTAGCCTGCGGTGCCCCAAATTTTATATCTTCTTTACTACGATTATCTTTGGTAACCTTAGGTACTACTTAAATTACGAAATTCCTTTACATAAAGTGTCGTTTCCTATTTGAAGCTTTATCTTTTCCTACCTTCTCTTTTCGTACATTTCATTAATTTTGTTATTTCCTTGTTTATTTGCATACTGCAGTCTCCTTACCATTTAATCCTGTTTCTAGATCTCTTTCCCTTTCTGCTACTATTACTATGTTATTCGCGCATGTTATAACTCTTAAATTTGTAAAATTAGACAATGAAAGAAGGTCGTGGGTGCACGAGTACAACTTAGACGGAGACAACGATGGTGAATTTATCCGCGTTTATAAGAAAATGCAATATATTTATTTCTTCCTTCTTCTTTATTTAATTTATTTATTCGACCTATCTTAATTTCTTCAGATAGAAAACAAAATCAAACGAAAATATGTGCTATGGTAAAGAAAAGAATTTAGTTTTCTGTCAGTTACCTTTGTGACAATCTTGGGCTAGTGAAAATGAATTTATTAATTCAGATTTTTACCGAAAACGAATCGACCGATTTTAAAAAATCAAACGTAAAAATAAAGAACTTCGAAACGCTTTTCACACAAGCTATATTACTCGATACCATTTGTCATTTAAAATGTTTAAGGGAATTACCCGGGGGGGGGGGCAGAGGGGGAAAGGGGGG
>NW_022170511.1:989469-990528 GCF_008802855.1 Photinus pyralis
ATCCAGTGAGTGCACTTCATGGGTTGATGTGCGCTTATTTAATAGTTATGATGTATACCTATATTCGCCGACCAACCGAATAATACCTAATCCAATTAAAGGTCACCTATTGATTCAGTGCTCTTATGTAACGTACACCACAATACCTAAATAATGAAAGAAAAATTCAATTGGCATACTAAATAAAAATAACGATCCCACTATTCCGCAAAAAACAGGTGAATTATAAAATGAGTCGGTTTGTTCACTAGACACAATACAAGATCAAATTTACTCCGTTATATGGACTAGCGAAGAATGTTTACAACTTCAGAATAACTTAAATAGCTTAAGTAATTGATGCAATGCTAATTCATTAACACTGAACATCTCTAAGTGTAAAATAATATCATACACGCGTAAAATGAGCCGAATCCTGTTCAATTACTCTGTCAGGGGTGTCAATCTACTCCGTACGTCATCAATAAAAGATCTAGGCGTAACATTTGATAACAAATTCACATTTAATGAGCATATAAAAGAAGTGTGTCGATCAGCTAATCGAACTTTGGGATTCCTGTAAGCAAATATCAGATCAGTCAGCTATTCGGTCCCTTTACTGTAGCTTAGCGACGGGTTATGTTAAGGCACATTTAACAACACTAGTGCTGCAAAAATTTCTTAACAACACTTCTTTTTATTGGCCAACAATGAAGTATAGAACATAATTCATGGAACACACATTATTAATGAAACGCATAACGGAGAAGTTATTTTTTAAATAATTGTTAAACTTTTTTCATAAAAAATGTACTATGATTTTTGAGGCACTTTAGAAGTTCACCTTTTTGTGCTTTACATTACAGGTGATGTTTTTTTGAGTTCTAAGTTAGGCTGAAGGTACTTTTTTTGTTAAACATTGTGATAATTGGCGATTTATTTTAATACAGAAGTTTTGCGGGATCCCGCAAATACCGGGATTGAGATTTTGCTGCAGGATTGCATTCCCTAGCAGTGTATAACCTTCCTTTTTTTACCAAAAATCGACTACACCAAAATTTCTCGGGAAAACACTTTTTC
>NW_022170511.1:990628-1046358 GCF_008802855.1 Photinus pyralis
CAGGCGCGAAATTCCAGAAGGTAAATTTGGCTCTGGCACCCTTATTTTAGATTTCCGACCCCAAGTGGCCTATATCAAAATACTCCCCTACGCACCACCTACACGCTCCCAAACGGTGGCAGGTACTATAGGAATCACCCTGTATATATTCCATTGATCCATTTAAGTTGGTGTTTCTTTTCTTATTTGACTGTGTTGTTTCGATTCCTGGCTGCGCTAATTTATCCTGTTTGTGAAGCGAGAGCAGGATTGCCTAATTGTTGTGGAAAATAAAGCTTCTGGCACCCTATCTAATTTTTCTCTAATTAAGGAACCTCGACCCACCGACGAGCAAGGCCGGCAACATACTCTTGTCCATCGCCAGGACTTTGAAATTTGTATTTTTCTGTATTGTTTCTTGCTGTTATCTTTTGTACGTGACAATGTTACAAATTTAATTCGTTAACCTGTTAGGTGCTACGTGTAAATTGGCACCCACATAATTGAAAGTTGTACTTATTGCTCAGTAACGGTGAAACTTTTGATGTTACAATGTAAGGCACAAACAAGCACAAACGAAGCACAAACGAATAAGCATATTACAATTTTAATTCGTTAACCTTTTGGGTGCCACGTAAAAGTTGGCACCCGCATAATTGAAAATTTTATTACTCAGTAACGGTAAGAGTTTTGATGTTACAATGTAAGGCACAAACAAGCACAAACGAATAAGCATATTACAATTTTAATTCGTTAACCTTTTGGGTGCCACGTAAAAGTTGGCACCCGCATAATAAAAATTGAAATTACATAATATTGGTGCGGGTGTTGACTTTAAAATGTATCGCACAAACAAGCACAAACGAAGCACAATCGACGTATTATCATTAAATTGTTTGTGCCTTACATGTTGGTGCTAACTTTACGGAGCCCTAAAACAGGTGTTGATTATAGTGAATCTGAATATTGTGTGCGCGGAACGGGAAACATACGAAAATGTACGGAGGGAAACGATATTGCGAATTACAGTACCGCCTCCTCACTACTCTAAATCTACACCCCGCAGGCCCCTGAGAAACTAAGCGACGGGTATAGAAGCCTCTTAAGCGCCAATCAGCTTTGGTTACAATTTTTTAAAACACCGAATCCTCATTTATACTTGGACTTATTGAAAATTGCCTAGTGCTTTTTTTGCATTCCTGCTCATAATGACCCCGCTGGACCTAGCCCCCCCCCAAATAAATCTCAACTACTATAATTAATAATTCAGTAGATCTTCGGGCTGGTACCTAATCACGGCATTTTATTTTTCTGCCGCGCTGTGTATAATATTTTTTTAAACGCATTATTTATTAAACTGTTCCAAGGAGGCTTATATTTTTAGAATACGTAGTGGTTTTTTAATTATATTTTTTTGTAGGTTATATCGGCGCTAGTTCAAAGTTTATGGTCATTTGAACAATTTTTTTGTAAATAAAATTCTAGGCTTTTTACCGTAATTCGATTTTTTGTCCGTAAGGATGCATTTTTTGTTTCAGAAAATGAATGGCCGTCTTTTATTTATGCGAAAATGATACCACACTTGCCCTAGTAGTTATAATTTAGCAGTTATGACGACCAACAGCGCGCGCGGCGTAAGAAAAGTTTACCCCTTCCCCCTCCCTCACAGTAGCGCTGCCTCCCGGGCGATTTCCATTCGGGTCCACCTAAGTAGAAAGTGTACCAAATCTGGTGCTTTAATGACAAAAATATTGGTGTTGGCGTATAACAACCCCACTATGCATAAAAATTAATTTGAAATAAACCGATACAACGAAATATCGAAGGATCCTCAGTATTACAATAACTTTTAACGATAATTTATTTTATTGTTACAAAATACATCAAATTCATGTCTTGGCCATTGAGATAATGCTCTTAATCTTGTTTTGATCAAAATCCATGTGGTCGCCAAAAATAGATCAAATTCATGTTTTGATCATTGAGATAATGCTCTTGGTCTTTTTCCCAACGTTCTTGGTGCATAAATAACGATTTTGACATGTTTTGATCAAAATTCATGTGGTCGCCAAAAATAGATCAAATTCATGTTTTGGTCATTGAGATGATGCTCTTTGTCTTTTTCCCAACGATCTTGGTGCATAAATAACGATTTTGACATGTTTTGATCAAAATCCATGTGGTCGCCAGAAATGCATCAAATTTATGTCTTGAGTATTGAGATAATGCCCCTAGTCTTTTTCTCGACGATCTTGGTGCATAAATAACGATTTTGATTATTTTGATCAAAACCCATATGGCAATAATTTAACATTTAACACACATGCGGTTATCAAATATGCACGTGATGTACTCTTGCTGCATCAAGATAATGCGTTTGAAACCTTTTAAAACTCTAAATTCATGTATAAAGTGTAATTTTTGCTACATTTTGCTCTACAACTTTCGACCTATACCACAGAGAAGAGTTATATTAAAGTATTACACATCTAAGAGTCATAGGGAATAATCTAGCGGAAGTCCCAACCCGATACATGACCTGGGGAATGAAATATGTTGATTTCTATTATATTGAGCCCGTAGTTTTTCCTGTTCCCGATTCACTCGAAGTCCTATAACTTTTGTTCCTATTGAACCAGCTTCCTGAAAATTAATAGCGTCCGTCCTTAATGTCCAAAGAACCCGTACACCAAATTTCAACTCAATCGGCCACTTTTAAAAAGAGTTAGAGCGCACACGGACGGACGGACGGACGACAATACAAAACTATAAAGGATCTGAGGATCCTTAATAAGTAAACGATAACAGAGGAGGGGCTACGTCCAAGTGGAACTGGCCGCCCCATCGATTATATCTATTTGCTCTTTTAGGAGTGGCGCTCAAAAATCGAAATTGGTTGTAAATGAAAGCTCTTAAATAGCTCGTAATTCCAGTACAAAATTTAATTTGAAAAAAGTAATTCTGATCAGTGGGGGGGGGCTGAGTCCAAGTAGACTCGGCCACCCCATAAGAAATGTTCGATTCCTAGTGATTAAAGCGAGCTCTAAAATTTTAAGCTTGCGATATGAAAAGCTCCTAAATAGCTCATAAATTGGATACCATTCTTAAATTGATTGACAATGGTGGGGGGGGGGGGCTAGGTCCAGAGGGGTCTCATAATGCCAACGTTGAAAGAAAATGTTCACTAGTGACATAACAGTGGACCAAAGAAAGGAATTTATTGAATATTGAAACATTCTAGTCAGTGATAAAAATAAAGTACAATTTCAAAGACTATTTCTTTAGACAATATTTTTTTATCAAATTCAGTTGATATGTCCGGGTTTATAATCCCTAAATCCGGGGTTTTCACGCTTCCTGTCCTAGTTGGCAGAGTTTTGAGATGGCAACCCTAATCATGAGTGATGTTCCAGAGATTTTGAGGGTTGGGGCAATACAATATGGCAGTATAAGTACAACAAAACTGTATTATATTGATTATTATACCTTATTGTTGCAAATATATCATGATTTTTGAACTTATAATTTTATATATTCGAAACCAATTTGTGTGTATCCTGATTTTTGGTAAAAAAGGAAGGTTATACACTGCCTTTTTTTGAGCCCCGAAAAAAAAATTGTCTCAGATCGACCCGGAAAAAATTTTTTCTTATAGAATGTGGCCTGTAGAATCCATAATTTCAAACAGTTCCAAGATTGGGCTACTAGTTCAAAAGTTACAGCCCTTTGAATTTTCTTTCGAAATTGTTTCTAGTCTATAACTTTTGATTGAGAAGTCTGATCGAAAAAGTACGAATTGTTTTGAATTCTACGCACCAAAATTAATAAGAAAAAGTGTTTTCCCGAGAAATTTGGGTGCAGTCGATTTTTGGTAAAAAAGGAAGGTTATACACTGCCTTTTTTTGAGGCCCGAAGAAAAAATTGTCTCAGATCGACCCGGGAAAAAAATTTTCTTATAGAATGTGGCCTGTAGAATCCATAATTTCAAACAGTTCCAAGATTGGGCTACTAGTTCAAAAGTTACAGCCCTTTGAATTTTCTTTCGAAATTGGTTTCTAGTCTTAATAAGAAAAAGTGTTTTCCCGAGAAATTTGGGTGCAGTCGATTTTTGGTAAAAAAGGAAGGTTATACACTGCCTTTTTTTGAGGCCCGAAGAAAAAATTGTCTCAGATCGACCCGGGAAAAAAATTTTCTTATAGAATGTGGCCTGTAGAATCCATAATTTCAAACAGTTCCAAGATTGGGCTACTAGTTCAAAAGTTACAGCCCTTTGAATTTTCTTTCGAAATTGGTTTCTAGTCTACAAAATTAATAAGAAAAAGTGTTTTCCCGAGAAATTTTGGTGCAGTCGATTTTTGGCAGGGTGTGTATATTAGTTGCAATAATCTAAGTTACTTATTAATACAAAGCGGAGATGTTAATTCAACTACTCCCGTATTACAAAAGCATGCATATGAGATGGTTGCCGTTACATACAGTTTTTTTGTATAAGCATTGAATAATAAGATTTATTATTCAATGGTATAAGTTAAAACAATATCTAGTAAAACTAGTTATATACACTTGCAACAATATGTATATGATAAATTTTATAATTCTTCATACGTATTATACTTTTTGATAGCTATTATTATATTTTTAATTACCTTTAACATACATTTTTCTCCGTGTGGCACCCCTTTAGCGACACGCTATCGGTATGGTAGTGTAATCCCCGCTAAAGTGATGCAACTGAGCATGCATGTTCATGACTACAAATGACATCTTTTCCCCATTATGGCGTCCACTTGGCGACGCGACACGTTTGAAAATTCCCCCCCCCCCCCCCTGAATAGCGACACTAGAAGTTCCATACCGGGAATTTAAAGTGGGGAATAACGTTGTCTATCAAGCCTCCCTCGGTGTGGGACCTATGATACATGCAAAAATCCTATAGGTTAGTTAGAAATCATATGGATATTATATGGAGTAAACTTATTTGATGATGTAATTTGTCTGGTTTAGAGTTGCCCTAGTTTCTGAGTCAGTTTTTTACTGATTCGATTGAGTATAGTCTTTGATCCTAATTTGATTAATCCATTACATTATTATTCCTTTGGGAAAAATGCATTGGCAAGCAACCTTTTTTCATTCGGATGTCTGGTACCGTTCACGTAGTCACCGCAACATTGTTAAAAATTTGTTTATGCTTCCCATCACATAATACTTAACGCCTACATTTATAGTGTTGTGGTAATCAACTCAATTCGACAATGCTACATGATCGCCCATCGTAGAATTACCATACAAAGCGAGAAATGACCATCATCACCATACTATTTCTAACGAAATCTAAAGTTACCGATGAAAAATCTCCTTTTCAATCAAGCTCGCGCTAACTTCGGGATTCACATAAAAACCGTAATTTGAATTATGGCCATTAATTAAATGAATATTGTGGTTATAACTTTTATCGAATGCGTTGATATGCCATTACCAATAAATAATTATGTAAATTGATTGTTGTAATATAAACCATTACGGATTCTTTAATAAGAGTATTAAACGATGGAGAAATATTATACGAAATGCCCATATATAATATTTAATGATGATGAATACCACAGTAAATGTAGTTTGAACGGTAAACGTGGTACACAATAACAGTATCTTGTATACTGACAATCGTATCCATTTAATTTCTAATGTATTATTGTATTAAAACGCATTTTCTATATTTTATAGATTCTATTGGTCACTTAAGTATCTTGGAATAGGCACATAAATTTGGAATGGATGCGTAATTTATGAAGATAAGAAAGTTTTTCGTCGTTTCGACATTAGTGTAATTTAGTTAATAAGTATGTGTTGCGTGTAGTGTCCGAGACCATTTGTACCGATCTGAACGTAAGCTCCCCCGCTAAGATTTTCATTTCACACGTGTTAGTTTACTTTTTTAGAGATGTGGCATTCTGGGGTGCCGTTTGATGTAAACACTGATAAAGTTCCTTATTTGTACTGTAAGTGGTAGTTATTCTATTACGCCCCCAATAACTTCCAAGTTTATCCACATATTTATGTGTTCATTTTGTAGTAGTTTTTATGTTAACGCTACTTACTCAAGCAAAGGTAATCTGAAGAGGCCATGGAAAGATATTTGAGGATAACTATAGTGTTCATTACATACAACCATTGAATAATAAAATTTATATTTAATAATAAGATTTATTATTCAATGATACAATTAACAATCGTTTTGTATGGTGAGTGTGTAATCTTTGTCCATGATGATCTTTAATTCACGATTAAAGTTAAAAAAATTCTTCTGCGTTCGGTATAAACTGCAGCATGTATAAGACTACCGGTTTTACATTGCTGTTTTATACGGCCTTTTCTTAGAAAAAATGGTTCATATAAACTAATCCTGCATTACAAATTACCTAAATGAAATACGAAAACATACACATTTCCAATGTAAAAAAATTTCAAAATTGTCGTTTTCTCTAATTTGCTAACCATTGAGTTTCATCGATCCTTTTGGTTATTTAAAAAAGTGTAAAAGCGTATTTTCGAGAATGGGAACACCACAAGTCATTTGGAATACTTTTGCTCATTGAAGATCAGACGAAGTAAATCGGAATTTATAACTGTGTATCTTGCAAATTTTACCTTTTCGGCAGATTTTATCGACGATGTAAGGAATTTGTTGTACGTAACTGCAAAATGGTACCTTTGCCATGAATAAAACAATAACGATACTAGTAATAAAGCTGAACGCTTCAATGTAATGCCGAAAATTAAAATACCTATACTTTATGCCGGTATTTTGAGTACTACATCAATTTATTAGTTGTTTATTTTATAGCTTCATAGGTTTGAATGAGTATTAAGTCGCTCTTTAACCGTAAGATAGTGTGAAACAGATGACTGTGTAGTCTCATGACATATGTCACTCTAAATTTCAAATGGGACGTGGAGCACAATATAAAATGATGTTCCGAATATGACAATTTTGTTTCTGTGGAAACTACCGCGATGACAGAACCTAAGCTTGCTATTTTTGACGCCTAAATTAAAAAGCTTAACAATGATTTATATGGCTTATCTGCTATAAAATCAAGTTTTGTTTTGTACACGACGATAAAGGGAAACTAATCATCTCATGGAAGTGAATTCACTCAATGGTTAAAGTATCCCTTTACCGTCTATAATGAATAAAGTTTCAGTTCTTGGAAACGAAAACGCAAAGGTTTTCGAAACGTCGAAATCAAAATAACATGAGTTTTACCTTAAAATTGAATTTTCATTGAGACCAGAACACTCGTGAAGATTGAAGAATAAACCGATACAACGGAATATCCAAGGGTATTACCTACCTTCATTTTATTAACAACGACCATTTATTTTAACCTAGCAAAATACTTATAGTCAACATAAATGCATCAAATAATTCTTGTCGTGGACATGCCGATAGTGCCCTTAGTTTTTTTCCCAACGATCTTGGTAAATGAATAACGATTTTTTTTATTTTCCGTAAGAATTTTGCCTTTTTCATTGAAATATGCGGAAGGAAAGGTATTTAAGCCTAAAGACGGTCAAAGTTTCATTCATATTCAACCAAACAAATATTCTTTACGTCATTTTCAGGTTTTTTTTTTAGTTACAGCTATCAGTCACGTCTTTGTTTTAAATCACATTTGGCACCCCATTGACGGAAATTTGTTTCTTTTTACACGAAAGCAAGAGGTAGTATAATGTTTCATTTCTTACACTGTGAATTAAGCTTTCCTTGGTAAAATTCTGTTGAGTCCATGGTTGAGTCACTTTTTTTGTGGCTAACCTTAGAGTCGGCAAACCAATGAAAATTTAACGAAGTACCGCCGCCATTCCTTTCCATAATGAAGTAGGCGACGGGACGAAAGGACTGGAAAGTTATCATTTTGTCTCAGTTGAAAAATTATGCGAAAAAGTGAAGTTTCCATTTTGGATTATAATAGAAAAAGTGCATGTTAGTTTTCTGTTCCCCCAGTTTTTGCCGCGTTTCTTAAAATTTTTCTATAGGAATAATATTTTTTATTTTTGATTATTAAACTGTAAGTCTTTACGAACATTTTGCTACCCCATGCACCTCTGTACGATGAAAAAAATAGATTTTTCATCCCCTTTAAAAAGAGGTGGTTTTTTTCAGAAATCGTGAGATCTTGGAAAAACTTTACGAGTCCAAAAAATTATCTTGTTTATTATCATAAAACAAGCTATGTTTCCCCCAAATTTCAAACCCCTACGACTCTTTTTCGCAAAAATAAGAATAAAAAACAAAAAAAAAACAGTTTTTCCGGTTTTTCTAGGAAAATTGGAGATTATGTGAAAATAGTGCTCAATAGTTGCTCATTTTTTTAATCTCTATAACTTTTATATTGAACATTTTCGTCTAAAATTAATAGTTTTGCCACAATTTGCAAAACACCACTTTCCACCCCTTTCAACCCCCGGGATTTCACCCGCAGAAAAATTCAGCTGTTTTTTTTTCCAATTTTTTCCCAATTTCTATTCATTTCACCTGCCTGAAAAACCCGGTTTTGCACGGTAACTAATTTTTTTTGAAAATAAATTATTTTAGAGCTATTTAGCCTGGACTATTAGAAATCGTTAGGTATGTGCCCTCAAAATTGAACGGACGATGTAAAAATAAATACATTTTTTTGCACCCCTTTCGTAATCTTCAAAAAATGACTCAACCGATATTGTTTAAGCGGTGTGATAAAATTAAGCGGGTGCAAAAAAAGCGGCAGCGTTGAGCAAGCACTCACCTTTGTTTTAATGGATCCCAGCAATGCAGTGGCGTCTCGGTAGCGGTAGTTGATCTGTGGTAGCAAAGATGCGATAGGAGCAGCACATTAACATAAACATTCTTTCAAACGTCAAACATAATAATAATGTCCCCCTATGTCGACCGAACGACGCAAGCCCCCTCCCTGGCCGCGAGTCTCAAGCTCAACGTGTTCACACAACATTCAAACTAAATACTTAATATTCAAACAAATTGAAATAAATTCCCTTGCTGTTTCTAATAATTAAACAAAAATAATTAAAAATATTGTTTGGCATAACAACAAAAATTAAATATATTGGGAAGACCAAACAGATATTGTATTTGAAAAGGACTATTGGATATTCAAGAATATTGATTCAGAGCGGGTAAGGGATAAAATTAAAAAACATTCAAATTGGGCCCGAAAAGATTGAATTGGCATCTTGCTCGTGCGCTCAAGTTGTATCTTGATCAAGATGGACAACTATAGGTGTAGGGAAAAAACAAATTATAGGGAAATCGTGCGCCCAGCAACACTTTTCGGAGTCAGAACTAGGACAGGTTGAAGATAAGGGCGCAGAGAAAGTATATCATCTAGAGGATTTCTGTCAAAGTAATGCAATCAAGTCTAGTTATTAAAATTCCTTGACGTTATAAGTGCTAATTCTCCATGAATTAAAACTTGGGAGTTTGTTGCGACCACGTTAATTCAATTTTGAACATTCGTACAAACAAAATTATATTTTAAAAAGGACACAAATAAATTGTACCTACGTTTACTAGAAGTTTTGTTACCATAACTTTCTTCGAGTGGTCTACGTTTCAGCTGTTATCAAAATGAAACAAAATACAACGTAATTACTGTTTTAAGAGGCACTTAAGATGTCAGTTTCATTGCAACTAATAAAGCAAACCTCCTGGTGCGAAAACTCTTAAACCCATGAAGGGTTCGCCAAATGCATGCGGGTATATCTCACAGGGAGCACATCACTTAACTACAAATGAATTTACTGCTATTAAATTTTATGTTACCACAGGCATATTATTTCTTAAACGTACTATCATCTATATACTTAGAAGTGTCTGTCTCACCGATACCAATTATGTTCCTTGCACCAAATCAGGTGTTAAATAGTAAATTGAGGCGGCCAATTGTAGAACTCCCGACAAACGAGCTGTCGTAACGTATAATTTCAGCTTTCAAAATTTGTGATTTCGGCTCAAGTCGTATAATGAATGAGAGATGGGCTTGTAATCTCAGTTACTTAACCGGCATCTAATTTATTTAATGTTACGATTTTTGAACTTAATGTGCGACTATTACTTGCGTACCGCCGAATAAAAAAAGTGTTAAACAGTATCCGCGAGCCTAGTTATATGCTTCGCAAATTGTAGGATATTCGATTTCAGTTTACACCTTTTCGTACGAAATGTTTGATTGATGACCTACTTAATGGGAAGCTATAATTTCCACGGGTGTCAAAAATAGACAATGGTTTTTGTAGTGTAGGCAATTGGTGATAATTTGTTACATTTGAACGTGAGACTGTGTTATTTGTTTGATCTTTTTCCCAAGGCGAATATAAAAATTAGGGTACCTTAAAGTTGTTGTATAATCGGCAACCTTTTTGTAAGCAACTGTAAATTAGTTAACAAGCTCACACCGACTTTGACAAGTTTACGATGGACGAAGTGGGCGTAATTGA
The DNA here is from genome assembly GCF_008802855.1 of Photinus pyralis. Classification (NCBI taxonomy): domain Eukaryota; kingdom Metazoa; phylum Arthropoda; class Insecta; order Coleoptera; family Lampyridae; genus Photinus; species Photinus pyralis. Next base: position 1,001,105 of record NW_022170511.1, read on the forward strand.
AATTATTTGTGTAGGTTGGCTTCCTCCCTCTATTAAACATTGAATTTTTGATTAATTTTGACTATAACATCACTGTGATGTCATTTCATATTTATCTCGATAGATGCTGTAATTACAGCTAGTAACTTGGCAGAAAAAGTCCCAGGTCACAATTGTTACAACTCTTGATATTACTATAAAGATTGCAAATGTAATTAAAGGTGTACAATTCTCAAGTCAATTTATTAAATTTTAGTAATATCAACAACGTTATTTAGTTACCGTATCCTACCATTTACAAAGTTACCAAATCCATTTCTCTAAACTTGTATAAATAAAACTAAGAAATCACGTTAAATTCGCAAAAGAAAATTGATAGGTACAAAGTTTTTAATTTAATTTAACTATTTACTTAGAAACATAATGGTTTAAATAACATGGTTTTTTAATCATCCTACCAACTCGTGTATAGCAGAGACTTGCTATAACTAGACTGCGCTTAACGTATCTAAAGTGTTGTCGACACAGTATGCAACACACAATGCACCGCGGGGCAAAAATCGCTGAGATGATATGCAATATAATGAAATAAGCTGTTATTTTAGATGTTCCGTGCATTAATCATTCTCGTGATTAGCTCGAATTAGTGAACAGATAAATTTCTGTTGAGAATAAACCAATAACTTAGGTTAACTTGTGCCTATCAACATGTACTCTGTCGATAAATTTTTAAATAATATGCTGATTTTCAACGGATAAAAGTTTAAAGGGCCAATGGATCAGAGCCATTCGAAGAGAAAAATTTACTCCCACCATAGTGCATTTGCGGGGAATGAAGCCGATTTTAGAAAGGTGCCTACGAAGGTGTTAAACAATAATGCAATACCGAGCGTTTTCGACTTTCCCATTCACTTAAAATAACGTAGAACCGACATCCTTTACCAGCAAGACAACGGCAATACCTATTTGCCTATTAGGTATAGACGTAACTAAGTACTTACTGGTACTAAGTATATTTCAGGTTTTGTTATAAGAAAAATAGCTAAGTCTGTTAAATGTTCCATATGTGCAGATGCGATATTCGCATCAGAGAGTCATTCAAAGCTTTTAACTAGAAAAAATCGTGGAGGGTTGTTGCACGTATCAAGCGATGCATTAAAAATTTGCCAAATTGCTGAAAATGTGTTCAGGTTTTTCATTCAATCCACACCACACCGCGTTGTAAACAAAATGGTTATCAGCAGTCTAAGAAAAATAAATAACAGTTATAGCCCATTTGGGTTTTTGGATAGGCATATATTGAATCAAAATCCGCTAAATAATCATATCTTACTACTTACATCTTTAGTTTTAAGAGTATATTTTCCTATACGTGTTCACCACCAAAATACACATATAAATCAAATTAGGACTAGAGTAAGGCAGTTATATACCAATTGCGTTCAAATAAAACACCAAAAAATTCGATTAAAACAGTTAACAGCTACATGTTATCTTTTTTTGCTACTAAAATTTAGAATAAACATGGCTAAAGCAAGCTGCAGAACGTACGTCTGCCCCGCGATGAACAGTTGGTTGCCTATCCTATCTTGACAACAGGCGTTTATAGTAAAATCTACGTTACGCGCGGTCTAGTTATAACAAGTCTCTGGTGTATAGGTATACTGAATACTGATATAGCCCTTTTTCTGCTTAAAACTATTGCTAACATTTTTAGCGCATTTCCACAAAAATAAAAAAAAAATGCGCTGTTGTGGCCACTTTGTCCGTCCGTCCGTCCGCTAACTTTGCGACGCTACTAGTTCTTTATCTTAAGAGCTATTGTTCTACTTTTTTCGCTATTTGGTTCGTTATGGTGTCGAGTCTTGTACCAAGGAAGGAATTTTTTCTGTACCGCTTACAAAAAAAGTTATTGTAAAAAAAACAAAAAACCGTTTTTTACATGTTCCATAATTTTACACTTTTGCCGTTTATTAACGATCCTAGAGATCGTTTATAATTTTGCATTGCTATCTGTCGCCTGCCGGTTGGTCTCTCCGTCTGTTCCTTTGTCTGTCTGTCCATCTATCTGTCCGTGTGAACGATAACTTTGTTTAGAAATGTTCGATCGCTTTTACATCTCCGTTAGTTATGAACTGAATTGCATGAAATTCAATATGGGCATAGATTTAGCCATAATAATACGCAATGCCAAAAGTTGAATCGAATCGATTCAAAATTCACAGTGCCCTTTTCGCATCTCGACCATTTATAAACCGAATTGCAAACTTTTTTACTTATAAAAGTATTTGAATGAAATTTGATACATAGGCACTTGGAATAAAGGAAAATCAAACGCCAATTTCAAAATTTGGTTTTGCGCATGCGCAGTGCCAACTTTTTTATTTATGGAAGAATTTAAATGAAATGTGATACATAGGCACTTGGAATAAAGGAAAATCTAGCGCCAGTTTCAAAATTTTATTTTGCGCATGCGCCGTGCCAACTTTTTTATCTATGGAACTATTTAAGTGAAATTTGATACTTAGGCGCTTGGAACAAAGGAAAATCTAACATTAGTTTTAAAAATTAGGTTTGCGCATGCGCAGTTCCAACTTTCTTATTTAGAAAAGCATTGAAATGAAATTCTTCTCATAAACTGAAATTGAAGTAGCACGTCAACAATGGATTGCCCATGTGCAACGCTATCTTTCATATTTGTGGCCGGATTTTTACGATTTTAACAGAAGTTGCATCTTACAAATGTGAAATGAATGCAAGTGGAAATGCGCTTTATGTAAATCGTTTACGATTACTTTTTAACTTGTTTAAATTAAAAACGTAAGTTACGTAAGTTTCATAAAAGACATAAATTACATTAAAAAAACCGGCCTCTTGTAAGTTATGCGTAATATAACCGTTTCTTATGTAACTTACAAATCGTTATTTTACAATCCACATCACTAGTATACAGGCTGATTCAAATTTGAGGGCTGTACCATGGGGATCTTGGAAACTGTAAAAGATAGGTAGGTAGTTTAAATTGGGCAAAGTTGCGTATTTTGATTCTTAACAAAATGCCGTTTTGAAACGGAAAAAAATCCAACTACTTTTGGAAAACGAAATTTTGCAAAATTTCAAAATTAATTAATTATGGCCATTTTTTTCCCTCTACAAGATGCTAGTTTTAAATTCAAGTCTGGCGTTTCGTATCCAGTTAACCATCATGAACTGTTTTCTTAGGGAAGCGATTTTCTTTTTTTTTCAATTTTAAAACGCAATTTTGGTAAGTATGTATCAAAATACGCAACTTAACCAACTTTAAACTACCTACCTCTTACAGTTTCCGAGATCCCCATGGTGGCTTTCGAATTTGAATCGGCCTGTGTGTTACTTATCACAGTAAATTTTTAAATTCAAAATTTGCAATTGTCAAAATTAAAATACTAGAGAGCCGATTTCGAAGTCCTTATAAAACAGTATCCTGTATACAAACGCTTCTGCTAGATTTAAAAATGATGCAATAATTTGAGGCATTTTACTGAAAGTGTTTTTTCTAACGGGTTGGATTGTGAGTAGGTACACGAGTCGTTCATAAAATGCACAAGAAAATGCGCATGATTTGTGGTACTCTTTCTTAATTTCGTGTATTCTTTGTATACCAGAAGAAAATCTGTTGAGTTTTCGTCATGCCAAGCTTATTTTTTGTGATACTAGTATAAAATAATAACGAAGATGTTTCGTCAGGTGCCTTAATTAAAAATTCATCCACCTTCTTTTTTATAGAGGTTTGGGAAACCTTTTATAGGCTGTCCCGCTCGGGGGGTGTGTGGGACGCCCTTGCGAGGTATACCCACTAAAACCTTATCCTCTCTCTACTTAAAACTAGGTTACGTCGAGGGCCCGCCGAAGCATTCTCGCTCAAGAGCTAGCTAGCTCGACGACAAGTGGTCGTCTCCGGGTGGTAGCCTTGGTGTATCAGTTTTATGTTTTATGGTAAAAATTTCTGGTTTCTTCCGGTTATAATCTTCATTTTTCTTTTGGTGAAAACTAGTATATTAAGATACAAGTGTATAATCAAGTCTTTAAAGCACGCGCAACGAGTTTAAGGGCACGACGCAAAGCGGAGTGCCTTTAACGTTGCAAGTGCTTTAAAGACCAATTATACACGTGTATCTTATAGTATTTTTTATTATACCTGCAGTATAATTTAAAAATAGGAAATTCAATGAAGTCATATTGACGTTATACTCGAATACATGTCTAATTAAGTGGGCTGGGTGTTCGTAATTTCACGATTGCCATGGAAATGTCACTTGACGTTTGCTTATAAAAATCATCGTCTTTGTGAATTAAACGATTTCCGTTGAAAAAGATAATACACCGTCCATTAAATCGATTGTTGTAAAATCTAAACAAACGTTGATAGGTGTAAAATCCAACTCCAGTAAAGCCTATTATAAAGAATATGAAAAGTTGTTTCCATGGATGAATAGGAAGTTACGAATACAAGTCTTAAATGCATCCATAATGCTGGCATATATGAAGGAAATGTCAAAGGTATTTAAATCTTCTATATTTTGGTGCATTCATTCAAAACTTTAAAGCAATGCTGCGATTAAAAAGTGGAACAGATTTGGAAGCATACCCTAAATTACGCGCGTTTGTGAAAGCTTCAACCAAAGGATAGGTACAAAAGCCAAAGAAATGTTCTGCATTTACAGAAAGCGACCTAAGGGATTTTTTATTTCATCCAGATGACAGTTTCAAAAGTCATACTTGAAGTATCGTTACTTAGCAACTTTAAAGCACGTGTGTTTTAAAGGCCCTTTTTCGCACGCATTTGAGTGTTTAAAACGGAGATTGTGATTCAGGTATAATAAAATAGTATATTAAGATACAAGTGTATAATCAAGTCTTTAAAGCACGCGCAACGAGTTTAAAGGCACGACGCAAAGCGGAGTGCCTTTAACGTTGCAAGTGCTTTAAAGACCAATTATACACGTGTATCTTATAGTATTTTTTATTATACCTGCAGTATAATTTAAAAATAGGAAATTCAATGAAATCATATTGACGTTATACTCGAATACATGTCTAATTAAGTGGGCTGGGTGTTCGTAATTTCACGATTGCCATGGAAATGTCACTTGACGTTTGCTTATAAAAATCGTCGTCTTTGTGAATAAAACGATTTCCGTTGAAAAAGATAATACACCGTCCATTAAATCGCTTGTTGTAAAATCTAAACAAACGTTGGTAGGTGTAAAATCTCAATCCAGTAAAGCCTATTATCAAGCATATGAAAAGTTGTTTCCATGGATGAATAGGAAGTTACTTACGAATAAAGTCTTAAATGCATCCATAATGCTGGCATATATGAAGGAAATGTCAAAGGTATTTAAATCTTCTATATTTTGGTGCATTCATTCAAAACTTCACTTATTGCTGGGACTAAAAAGTGGAACAGATTTGGAAGCATACCCTAAATTACGCGCGTTTGTAACAGCTTCAACCAAAGGATAGGTACAAGCCAAAGAAATGTTCTGCATTTACAGAAAGCGACCTAAGAGGATTTTTTATTTCAGCCTCAGATGACAGTTTCAAAAGTCATACTTGAAGTATCGTTACTTAGCAACTTTAAAGCACGTGTGTTTTAAAGGCCTTTTTTCGCACGCATTTGAGTGTTTAAAACGGAGATTGTGATTCAGGTATAATAAAAAAGTAATTTTGGATACTTGCTTATGTACAAATGTGTTTTAATTTTTAGGATTGTATTTAACATGGCGTATGTAGCCCAGACTTGCCTATTACCCTTTGATTTAAAAAAAAGTATGGGAACAACATCTTCGGTTTCATTTCCGTGACACCAACAAATGGAAACAATTCCTGGGATTTTGAGGGGATTCTTTGATTTGAGTACATGAACAAAGACTGTACAATTAACGGCGTTGTTTTAAGGAAATTACTAAAAACCTCAGGATTTTGCCCATACGACCATATTGCTACACGACATTTGCAGAGTGCAAAAGTTTGAAAATTTATCGATGAATGCGGCCTCCAGAGATTAAGACCCTATAGTCCGGATTAAGGACCCTGTATAGCTACTATCTTTTCCTCAAGTTGAAAAAACACTTTTGAGGCCTAATATTTTGCTTCGGGTGATGCAAATGATCAGGTAATTAAGGTATCTGTTTCAGAAACGGTGGTCTAAGTATGTAGACTGTAGAGGTTGAAAAGACATACGTATATATGCGAAATAGTAATTTCTTTTATATGTAGGTAGATAACAATATCACAAAGTAAAAGTCTTTCTCATTACATCAAAGCAACTGTAAATATTGTTCTGTAAATTACATCTGGGTGTTTCTTATTGTAAATTTAATCGGTAATTGTTTAATACATTTAATTCTATTTGTTATTTATGTTTTATGATAAATTTAAAACGGAAAAATAAGGGAACGTTTAATCGTAATGTTGAAAGTTTTTAGCTGGTCAGGTTAGTAAAAAGGTTATTATCGGACAAAAATTAATTGGTTTTGCTATAAACAATGCCACGCGCGAAATAAGCACCGCAGGTGATTACAAGTTCGGGCGGTGTAGATAGAATTTCGAGTACAGTAGGGAATAACCATCTTGATTTTATTGAAGGGGGTGGAATTGGAAAGTAAACGATTTTTTTAAAGAGTACCGGTTATGTCATTTTTTTTAAAGAAGAAAAAGTAGTCGTCTTCATGTTAACAAAGTAATGTGGAAACATGTTTGATTTTGTGAAGATGTCGTATCATCCAAACAGTCTTAAATTTAAGTGTTTTTAGTCTTCGAGCCAGTTTTGGCGTCTTGAAAGTGAGTTTTTTAAAGAATCTGTCAGAATTATGTGAAAGTGAGTTTCTCCGTACATCGCATATTTTTACTCTGACCAGTTTATTTGGCAGAACTGTGCGTACTTTTTGAGATCTCTTAAATTGTTTTTCGTTCTACCATTTTGTAAACGGCATTCTTTTCAAAATGGATTGTTAGCCTTAAATTTTTCTTACAGAATCTGATGTGTATTTCTTGTAATTTCTTTTTTTATTAATTCATTACGTGTCCATTTGAATTTATCCCAATTTGAAATCCAGGTAGAATATTTTATCTTTCTGTGCCAATTTTTTTCTAGTTTCTTTTGATCCGCACGTTATTTCTGATTAGGTGGTATAGTGACTGCATTCCACTGCACACAGTAGTATTTACTTAATTGGCGTCCAACGTGGAGCCACAACAACAAATACCTGTATTGTATTGTTTAATTATATTAGAAAACACTCATTGCCTGAAATGACATTTAATATCAATAAACTAAACAACAAAACTGCTATATTTTGACAATACATGTGTACTTAATAAGCTAATTTCTAACCTTTATTCCATTGTATTGCCTAACAAAATAAAGCTTCAAAACGGGATCAGGGTGAGCAAAGTAACGGGAGATCACCTCATTAGAGACTAGTGGTATTTCACAGGAAGAAGGTAATTACAGCAGCAAGATTCAGTACTACACCAAATACTCTTTTTTTTATACAAGTGTACATGCCAACTAGTGGTTATGAAGATAGTGAAACAGAGGAAATGTACGAGAAAATCGATGGAGAAAGAAGGGAGAGGTTGTTGCAAAATGGCGATGGGGGGAATGGAACGCTAGTTTTGGAGAAGGTAGAGTAGACAGAGTCGTTGGAGATTATGGATTGGCAGCAAGGAATGACAGGAGCTAATAGAATTCTGCAAGGAACGGAAGATGGTCAGAGCCAACACTTGATTGGAACATCAGAAAATGGATATCCCCTGGAGACAGGTATCGAAAGCAGATTGATTTCCATTTTACTGCCATAATAACCGGCCCAACAGTAAGTGTCACGACCTTCATGTTTAAATGAGATACCTTCAACATCCCCAGGATACTGCGAGTGCGTAATCAAGGTGTTGTCATTTTGAATCACCCGGTATACATTTTGAAGTTGAATTGCGAAATCTGTGAATTTTTAAGTTGCAGTCCCTAAATTTGAAGGTACAAAAGGTATAATGGCCGTTACTAAATTTATGAATTACGCAAATCGAGTCCACAACGTCTGTCCACAACGCAGAAGAGGTTTAATAAAGCACCCTCTGATGTATTCAGATTAAATAACTTAATTATAATTAGAGTAATTGTTCAGGAACGTAATCGCCGGATAAAAAATAACAATATACTTTAGGGCACGATATAATGAGCGTTTTGAGTATTATACGTATACGCCATATATCACCATAAAGTAGAGATTTACGTATTAAAACCGAAGGGTGGTTCTAATTACGCTCCCGCTTAAGGTTATATTCGTACGGTCGACCTAAATATTCCATTTTTTATAATGCCTCCGGGACATTGGCTGTCAGGACTCGCAATATATTGACTTATAAAGGTGGGGCTTCGGGCTTTTTAAAATATATATTGCTGGAAATCTTTACATATATCACATCTAAAAGATTTTCCTGGAACTCTTAGTGGTTAGAATGTGACTAGATTGTTGTGGGATGGCGTCGTTAATTTATTCAACTGGTTCAGCTCACCCGAAAAGTTTCGCGCTTGATTTTTTGTGCGATGGTGCCTGTTCATAGCTCACCAGGCACAAATAACTGTGTAAATCCGGATAATCATTTCCGAATGATCGAATATCAATGTTTCTCCTGCAGAATCGCTGCACGTGATTCATCTTCAGCAATAAAATAATAAAAATAAGACTGTCCCACTGAGGGTGAAAGTGAAACCTCGTATATCTACAATTCTAACCTCTATCCTTCATTTGATAACATCTACAGGTAATGGGTTAAAGCACTAACCTATGAAGTGTCAATTAAATTTCGATGTAGATGTCTGATCAAATGACAGAACAAGACGTTTAAATAGCGTTCCTCAACTGTGTTCTTACGATGTTCCCGGTAATAGACGACACTGATAAAGTTGCCTCATTGTTAACAACTAAGGGCGACAACGTTTAAGGTGTCTGCATTATGTGTTCCAATTTTTTTGTGGTCACAAAATTAGGGGATATTATTCGCGTTTGCGTAATTAGTTCGTCTAATCACGCACGCGAGTGTGTGGTCCGTAATAATGGCAAAATGGTAGCGTGATTTTCTTATAATGTTAAAATTAGTTTTCTAAATGAAAGGGTGCATCACGAACTTTGATGCAGTGTATGAGCCGATTGCGTACTTGTATGTAAATTTGAAATGTAAAATATGCATCGGAATTAATTACAAGGTAACTTTCCTTTTTGGTATCCTTATTATAATTTGTTAATTTTCAAGCGCGGTAAACCCGTGTTTAATTCGTTTATCAATTAGTGCTCCAAATTTATACGACGTCGGTTGATCATTATTTCATATCTCTTAATAGCCGAAAGACCTGGAGATTATTCGCATTGTGATTTATAGCGTTTCCGTTTCTGATCTTGATTATATTTAAATAAAGCGGAAAATTCGGTTATAACAGGTGTTGGACCCTTCGTGTGTTACAATTTAATCATTTCTTGTGCTTTATATTCGATTTCTACCGAAATGTATACAACGAATTTCACATATGTTCTAAGTGCACGCATGTGAAATTTGTTACCCTCATAGTTTAGTTTAAATACGTATCTACAAATAACCAGGTACCTACGTAAATACTTCCATCGTATCTTGCTCTATGCCTAGATCCATATTTTTACCCCCTGGCCGATTGCAGTTATCAGTAACTAGTTCTAGCAATTAGTAATTAAACTTTAAGAACAATTTCAAAAACTGGTATTCTACGCAGACGATGTAATAGTAATAGCAAATAAGAAAGACAAAGTGAAAAATTTAGTAAACGCCTGGACTAAAGAAATTGAAACCATGAAAGTGGAAAATAAATACAAACATAACAAAAATAATGATCATAAATGAAAAAGAAACAGACACTCAGAGACTCAATCAACAAGAATATATTACGCAATAAACCAAACAATACTAGGACCTAAAAACGTAGACATAGGGGTGAAAAGAAAAATGTAAAGTAAATGCTATGGAAATGAAGCATCTCACAAAAATTGCTGGAAAAACCAAATGGGACAGGGTAAGAAATGACATGATCAGAAAAACATCAGAACAAGAGAATTTTCTTACTTTGTATATTCGACGAAAGTCGCAGAAAAGCGGCAGATACTACGAACATTTACCAAAGATCAACAATGGTGTTTTATACACCAAGTCACAAGTACAAGAGATATCCGAAACTTCGGCCACCTCGTTATGCCCATACATAGTTTTCTGTTTTGCATCGAATTTAACCACGCAGAATGCCAACGCCTTGATTTTGGGTATCCGATTCCCATTTTTTTCGTTCGTAAACCGCATCGAATTGCATGCCGATTTAAAAAACCAGCTTAAAGGTTAAGAACGCATGGAACTCTAATTTCCACCTTCAGAATATCTTGATCTCTGGCGATTGGATTCATACTCCTAATTCAGAAATTTCCGAAGTAATTAGTTTGGACGAGATTCTCCTGTGCTCCCAGTGAGGCTATCATATGCGTTCTTGCCTTCTTATTGTAAGTACCGCCATGTTTCATTTCGTTTATTTAGAGTGAACCTTCTTTAGGTTTCAGCTGTAATTTATTGTGGTGTATATTCCATTGACGATTGCTGCTTCATCTACGATTAGCTTTCTTATATAAGAGGTAGATCAATTTTGTCATCAAAAAAGAGGGGTTACCTTTGATTTCCAAGTTCCATACACGATTTAGGTTACATACTAATTCTTGTTGGACGTACAAGTTTTGTAACTTTGGGTTAAATTCACCGATAGCTGTGGTTGTCGACGTCCTTGCCTTACTTCCACATATACTAAGAACGCGCGCCCATTTTGCTGCGAAATAGGTCACCGGGTCATGAAGGAGAGGATCGACCCTCATAAAGGACAGCTTCCGTAACTCTTTAGCGTCTTAGTTGATTTTTTTGATTTTGTCCCTTCAGGGTTATGTGCGATTACATTTAATTAATCATCAGTACCTACTCAATACCATTGAAATCTCGGTTAAGTTATGATCAAGTTTGAAACGCGTATGTTGTTGGAGACCGCCACTTCCTTCTGAAGGGGTTGGCCACTTAAGTACCGTACCTGGCATAGAAGCGAGGCCCTTCCGACATTATCAAATAATTATATACGGGGTGCCAATTTTAAAACTTGCAGTCGGCCATATTTTCCAAACTAAAGAACATATTGAAAATCGCGCAAAACCGTTTCGGGGGTATCGAGGGGGAGCCAGAATTACGTTATGAGTGACAACCCCCCATCCCGCCTTAACCCCTGTTAATTATTAAATTTTTGTTAAATTTTCTTGATGAATATTGACTTTATTGGTACCACTGGAAATCATTTTTCAGTAGCTTTCCAACGATGTGTCGCAAGTATGGGGTTGCCATTTATGATGTTTGAAGAGCGGGGGCTGAGGGGTTAAGGCGGGGTGGGGGGTTGTCACTCATAACGTCATTCTGGCTCCCCCTCGATACCTCCGAAACGGTTTTGCGCGATTTTCAATACCTTCGTTAGTTTGGAAAATATGGCCGACATTCGCATACTTATGAGAATATCCTCTGCAATTAAAGTAATTCAATTTTGGAGATACTTTGATTTGATATTTGGAATAAACCAGTATACTGTGTTATAAGGACTTCATAATCTCCTCTCGCTTACTCGGAGCTGATTACTGTAAAATTTGTGGAATTGATGATGCTGATATTAGACCTTTTAATTTTGATAATTCCAAATTTAAACGTTACTGTAATAAGTAATATACTCGAAGTTTTAATAAACAATACATACCCAAGAGATAAAATGAAAATTTAATACCTTGGGAGCAAATGAACCACTTCCGTCCCCAGAAATAGAGATACTAAATAGTCGTTTTGATATTTTGATGCAAACATATTTACTTGCGACATTCACATATTCATTTGACAGTAAAATAGATTCTTTACAAATTGCCCCTTAGGAACTCGGTGGGCATTTTGAAGCTTCTACGCACTTCTTCGTAACTGTGTCCTCAAGGTAACCTTCGTTACAAACGCAAAGCTTGCATGAAGTAATGCAGGGTCCAGTGTGTGGCTGAGGATTTTGGCAGGTTGGTCCGCAGGGGGATGCACAATCTACTCTTCTGGCATTTTCTCCGCAAACTGTAAAATATAATATAAGATTTATTCGATTTCAAAGAGCAGATAAGCACAGTCAAATTTAAAAAATGATTCTTACTATCGTCACTGACGTAGAGCGAATTAATCGCAACTGCGGATACCAAGACGAGGAATAAGATTGCTTTCATTTTGATCACTTTGAAGTTCTTTCTGGAACTGCCTTATGTTGATCAGGTACGCGCTTATATGTGTATTGGCATTGTCCTTATCGCATTTTATTTGGGAATAATTATTAGGGCTATCTCTAATTGGATAATGTAGGAATCCGGCTTTAATTATGTGTTCTGGTGTAAATTACGACAGGGCAACAAAACATTGAGTAATAAAAACAAAATTTTCAACTAATTGTACTTATCGTTAACACTGTTACCAAGCATTCGTTTTGATAAAAGCGTTTGTTTTGACTAATAGGCTCCCTCAATCTACACACGTGATATTGGAAAAATAATAACTTAGGTATTATGTTACTTTAATGAATTATTTAGTATATTTACATAACGTAAGTGGCGTGTGAAACTCCCTTTTTTATCTCATAGAAACATTTTTCGATTATCTTCCTAGGATCAATGGAACTAACTCAACCTCGAGAGTATGTGACAACAACGGACTGCAAAACAGGCACCCTTCATGCCAGACACAAACTTTACAGGTGGTCTACTATCATGGATATCCAAATATAACTCAAAAATAAGATAGGTTGGTATTTTACCATTTATGAAATCGAATACCTTTGGAAAATACTGTAGACAGTATACTAGTATACTCGTACTACCTAACACAATTTTGCTAATCAGAAGTAAGGACACGACAATAGGTTTTAGTATCTCAATTGTTTATTGATATCTAACCGATGTACTGGTTGAATTCCAATAACACATGTTTTTTAATCTTTATATCTTGTTAAGTAATGGAATGGAATAATGCTCAGATTATAATTTATTGTGCAAATAAGAGCAACGTTTTGTTGTTTACCGTAATGTAGGGATATCTAAGGTGATTTCCTGTATTGAGTGTTTGCTAGTTTAATTAGGTACATGTTGCAACGCCGATCATATAATTACAAAATTGCTTTAATAAAATGAAACACCCTTTTTTAGTTCAGGCAATGGGGAGTTATGCCTTGCATTAAATCGGGGAGTTGTGAAATTTGGCAATGTAAGTTCAGTTTTACGTCCTATACAATATATTAGGTTTGCGACATCGTACTGTCCTGGGAAACGTTGCCATTTTAATAAAATCCATCCATAAAGTACCTATTAAAAAATTGTAGAGGATTTTGCATAGAAAAAATGAACTGCTTGATTACAATTTCCATTCTAAAATACTGGATATATAATTTTGCAGTGGGGCCATTCTTTTCTAAGTTTCGAAGCTCTTCTTTGAATTTTCCAGTGACAGTATCGTGGAATTCTTCTTCGTGTGCTCTAAGGATTACAGGGTTACCCGTCTCAATCGAATTGCCTATGGGTGTGGGTGCACGTTTATTTTTAGATGGCTGGTTTAAGTCATCCTACATACCATTGGGATCTAGTTCAATGTTAAAACCGGGTCGAGACTCGTTCAGGATGCCAAAGAGGGGAGTAGCCGGACAAACAATGCTAATCAGATAAGGGGTGTGAAGTGTTCTGCCTTACCTCTTTTTTGCCTGCCATGGAAATGAGTATAATTGATTATTAGTAGATAATTTCTAAATAATAAGTGTAATTTCCTGTGAAAAGGGCGCGTTTCTGCAATTTTAAGAAATATGCCCTACTCTTGGTATCGTGGAAACATTGATAAAGCTAGCGACTGGGATTCATTAGTATCCTTGCTTAGGCAAGGGTTTCTTCCTAAAAATTACAATGAGAAATTCTTAAAACAAATAAAAGAACGTACTCGTCAGCATCCCGAACCACCTATGGGCATATTTATGTTACATATATGAATAATCATTTCAAAAGGCTACTATTAAAATCACCAGAGGCGACTCTTTTAAAAATTCTCCTTGAAAACATGGCACCATTTTATAAAATAGTATTAGTACTTCATATATCTAATATAAAATCAGTTGACGACGTTTCCCAGGACAGTACGATGGGGCAAAGCTTAATATTATGTTGTTCAGGACGAAAAACTGAACTAATATGCTACATTTCAAAACTCCGCGGTTTAATTCAAGGTAGACTACATTTTAGCTCCCAATTGATTGGATTATTTATTTTACAGTACTCTAAGTGGGATTTTTGGGAACCCCGCCTGCCGCCACAATTGTTAAATTGCACGAGGGGATATTTTTATGTAATCTACCTACATATAAACGAAAAGGAATTTAAGACAAAACAAAATTTACTTTTCCGCATATATCTGCCTTCAACAGACACTAAAAGAAAACTCCTTTGGTAGCTCTTCAATTTAGTCACTAACAGCAACATCATCAAAAGCAAATATCTCGCCACCAAAGTGTTTCCTTAACGTGGGGAAAAGATGGTAGCTATACAGGGTTGACGTCTTAATCACTGCCGCATTCATCGATACCTATTCGAAAGTATGGAGTCTTCAGTCTTGTGCAATTGTCGTCTAACAATATGGTCTTATGGACAAAATTCTAAGGTTTTTCTCTCGAATGGCAGCTTTAAGGTTTTTAATAATCTCTTTTAAAACATCGCCATTAATATTGTCCTTTCCACGTACTCAATCCAAAGAATCCCCACACACTCCCAAAAAAAAACTGTTGCCATTGTTGTTTCAATAAAATCTAGAAAAAGTTATGAAAATAAGTTTGGCGTTTGAAGTAAGGCATCATCAGCTGGTTTTGCGGATTTCAAGACGGCAATGACTTTACATTTCTTCCAAAGGCATTTTCCCAATTGAAGAATGTTATTGAAAAATGATGATGCAGAAATTCTCAAATGTTTAATAAACTCTGGATAAACTTCATCAAAACGAGCTGCTTTCCGATTTTTCATAGATCCAATGGACAAATTTAATTCTCCTTGTTGATTTCCTTTGATTATGAAGTGTTCATTTCATTTGTTTAGTTGTATTTGTATTCAAATTAACAATATTAGCAACATTTACTAATCGTGAAGATAGTTGGCTGGTTTATTTTGGGTTTGGAATTTGATTGCCGATTTGCAGAACTTAGTTATCAATTATTAAAAAGACGCAAAAACGCGTTAAGATTTATAATTTTTGCAAAAGGAATTGAAGACGCTGATATTAGCCCTTATAATTTTGAAAATTCTGAATTTAAACGTTTACTTTAATGAATAATTTACTTTCAGTTTTACGATATGAAAATTTAGTACCTTGGAACCCAATGAACCACTTCTCCCTTCACAAATAGGAATTAAAAAGCTGTTTTGATGCAAAAATCACTTTTACTTGCGACATTTACATATTATGCGTTTGACATTTTACAAATTGCATCTTAGGAACTCGGTGGGCATTTTGAAGCTTCCACGCACTTCTTCGTAACTGTGTCCTCAAGGTAACCTTCGTTACAAACGCAAAGCTTGCACGAAGTAATGCATGGTCCAGTGTGTGGTTGAGGATTTTGGCAGGTTGGTCCGCAGGGGGATGCACAATCTACTCTTCTGGCATTTTCTCCGCAAACTGTAAAATATAATATAAGTTTTATTTGATTTCAAAAAGCATTTAAAAAATGATTCTTACTATCGTCACTGACGTAGAGCGAATTAATCGCAACTGCGGCTACCAAGACGAGGAATAAGATTGCTTTCATTTTGATCACTTTGAAGTTCTTTCTGGAACTGTCTTATGTGGATCAGGTACGCGCTTATATACTTATTTGGTATGCCCTTATCGCATGTTGTTTGGGAATAATATTAGGGCTATCTCTAAATAATTAGATAATGTAGGAATTCGGCTTATATGTGTGTTCTCGGGTCAATTACGACAGGGCAGTATAGGTTAAACGAAACATTGAGTAATAAAAACAAGATTTTCGACTGACACTGTTTCCAAGCATTCGTATTGGTAAAAATAATCTTCCTCAATATACACACGTGATATTAGGAAAATGACTTTGGTGTTTTGAGGTAATCGCAATGCATTTATTTAGTCTAAAGTAGCGTATGCAACTCCCTTTTATTTTCACATAGAAACAAGTTTCGTTTATCTTCCTAGGATCGATGGAATTAACTCAACCTCAAGAATATGTGACAACAAACAGGCACCCTTCATGCAGTACACAAACTTTACAGGTGGTCTACTATCATGGATATTCAAACGATAGTCGAATATCATATAGTACGAATTATGAAATCGAATACCTTTGGAAAAAGACTGTGGACAGTATACTAACACAATTTTGCTAACTTGAAGTCGGGAAACGATAATAGGTTTTAGTATCTCCACTGTTTATTGTTATCTATCCGGTTGAATTCCGCCAACATAATATTATGTTTTTTAATCTTTATCTTGTTAAGTAATTGAAGCTCGAATTATAATTTATTGTGAAAATATTACCAAAATTTTGTTGTTTATATAGTAATGTATTGATATCAAAGGTGATTTCCCATATTGAGTGTTACCTACATGTTGCAATACAAACAAAAGGATCATTTCTGTTGATCTTGAATTAGACAATATACCTATTCCAGTTGGTTTAATCTAACGAAAACTCATTTTACTTTACTATACTGTAAGTGGGACTCTTGGTGGCATAAACTTCCAGTAGGGTCCGTGTATTTGTATTTGCTTTCAACAGACACCTAAAGAAAATTCCTTTGGTCGCTCTTCAGAGCAGTTACTAACAGCATCTTTCAGATTATCATCGCAAGCAAATATTTGGTCTCGATAGTGTTTCTTAAACGTAGGGAAAATATAGTACTGTAGGGTAGTTCATTCGGACTATAGAGGGATGATGTCTTAATCCTTGGAATCCACATTAATCGATGGCTTGTCGAACTCCTTTAGCCCTGTGCACTCTGCGATTGTCGTGTAGCAGTATTGGTCCTACAATTCTAGAAAATGGTTGCCACCAATTTTTCAGCCGGACATTACCTACTTTTTCGCTTTCTTTTGGTTGTAAGGATCCTTCGATTTTTATTTTGTTGGGGGACCTCTGCAGGTACATTACCACCGATAATTTTTAGAAAATTGTTGGAATCTTATGCTTTATGAATGGCTCCGTATTACAGTCGCTATAAAGGTTAATAAAACCCTGACTTTTTAGGCGAACTAATTTTTATTTATGTTTTTGCGATTGGTATCTTGTTTTAAAATATTCATTTTGTGAATTTTTCTCCTTTCCAAATGCCAACAAAGTTGTATCGACCAGAATTTTACTTAACGACGCAAAAATGGTATAATGTTTTTGTGGTCATAAAAAATTGGGGTATGCAGATCCATTTTATCGAATATGAAGTTTTAAAATGTTGTATAAATATCATCATGTGGACGTTATTGCTGTCTGGCCACCAAAAATAATGACGGGATTATCGTGTATGTATTAATATTTCATTTTATTACGTAAATCTGAGGGACTATTTACGAAATACGCACGAGTTGCTTCGTTCCATTTGAATTTATATCTCAGTATTATATTTCCCTTTTAGAAATTTTGTAAATGCGTAATTCTAGTGGAAATTTTATCGCTTTTATAATTTATTCAATTGAGATAAGTTGTTAACAATAAGACCCATCTGGTCGTTGCAAGACGGAATTTAATAGGTCGAAATTAATTAACGCACGTGTTTTATTGCTCTTAAGAGATTGAGCGTTTCATATTTTCATTTTTCATTGGCGAGTTATTTGAAAATTCATAAAGAAGATTATCTTATGGTGGAAGTGGTATTTCTTTAAGTACTGGAGACAACGAGAAAACAAGGCTGTTGAGCGCGATGGTTAAACAGCGTGTAAATTTGTAAAAAAAAGGCACCTTCTTTTTTTTACCAAAACTCGACTACACCAAAATTTCTCGGGAAAACAGTTTTTCTTATTAATTTTGGGGCGTAGAATCCAAAACAATTCGTACTTTTTCGATCAGACTTCTCAATCAAAAGTTATAGACTAGAAACCAATTTCGAAAGAAAATTCAAAGGGCCGTAACTTTTGAACTAGTAGCCCAATCTTGGAACTGTTTGAAAGTATAGATTCTACAGGCCGCATTCTATAAAAAAATTTTTTTTCCGGGTCGATCTGAGACAATTTTTTTTTCTGCCAAAAAAAGGCATAGTATAAACCTTCCTTTTTTACCAAAAATCGACTACACCCAAATTTCTCGGGAAAACACTTTTTCTTATTAATTTTGGTGCGTAGAATCCAAAACAATTCGTACTTTTTTAACCCGAAGGAAATCAAAAAATGTTGGTCACTTACTATTCATCATAAATCGTTTTCCCATGACATGTTATAAGCAGAAAAACAAAATAGCGATGCGATATTTCTACAATAGTAACGCTTATAGTTTATGGGTTGGCAGAGAATACTCTGGAGAAACCTCACTCACCACCGGAAAAGAAATAAAGTAAAACACAACGTCCGACCTCTAGATCAATACACTCCATTTACATTAAATAATGATGGAAAAATTTCGATTTGCTATAATTTAAATAATTGGAAGATACAGTAGTTACATTTACATATTTTATAAACTACAACGCTAAATCTCGGGCAGTCAGCTCTATTTGTTTTCTTGAAGATGCCTTGAAGACGCAGTTCGTCATTTTTTATAACAGATCTATGCAGAAGTAAGTTAATCAAAAAAGTTTTGTAAGAAGTATAACGTGCGTTGTCCGATTACGGAAAAAGTTTTGGCAAGTTCAAAAAGCAAGCAGTAGTAGTGTACTGCGAGACTTTTTCTTAAGATTCTCTTCTTAAAAGTTTTCTACCGTCCGAATAGCTACCGAAAATTGGTCATCCAATTTAATAAGTCAGATTTCGTCATAAAGTTCAGTGTTATCAAGAAATTTCCTGAAGTTCTCAGCGAATGTCGTTCTGCAAGTTATGGTGGGCCTAGTATCTCAAACCTTGTACGACCAGATTATCTGGTTTATTAACCCTAGTTTACTGGCCACTAAAACTTTCAAGTTTACGGGCGTGGGGTGGAACGAACCCCCATATAAAATATTGATAGAAGAAAACTTATGGACATTGAAAGTGGCTGTGGGGTGCGATCCACCCCAGACCTATAAACTTGAAAGTTTTTCTAAAAGTAGTGATAAAATAAAAACTCAAATCCTAAAAACGCCAAAAACGATAGAAAAGACTAAACTTGGAAGGTACTCGAGCTCCCAGGCCAAAATATTGAAAGAAAAAAAACTTACGGACATTGAAAGTGGCTGTGGGGTGCGATCCACCCCAGACCTGCAAATTAGGGGAAAAAACTGTTAGTAATTTCTTATTTTAATTGTCGACCGTCTCCGTGCGGGTTAATATTTCCCAACAAGCTTTGTAAGTCTTTTTTTCTTTCAAGGATGTTGTTCTAATTTTGCATCACTTTGTCAATGAATTGTGTGCTTATTCGAATCCATTGTGCGACCTAGGTAGAGTTTCACATCAAAAGTTGTGCAATAAATCTTTTTCAGAAGTTGATCAAGGCCAACCGTGGCTCTCAAATTGAGAAATTCTAAGTCAATATTCGGATTTTTCTTATAGCAGGTGCCGGATGTGTACGAGGAGATATTATAAAAATTCTAAGTTTCAATTTTGATTTGTTTGAGCTAGCTGGACAAGTGTTTTGTGGGTGGCGCAGTGACCTCATGCCATTGCACACAGCAATTATAGATTAGGTACGTACGGTTTAGTTTGCACTTACAGTTACGTTTCAAAGGTCTTGTTAAAAAACTTTTCTACCATTTTACTTTCAAATACCTAAAGAAGATACACGGGAAATTTTATAAAACGCGGGTTACCTACTGTCATTGTACTCGTTTCTTGTGTCAATATCGTATTACATAGGCTGGTAACTGGTAATTAACCGATTTTAGTTGGAACACGCTACATACTCTTTTTTTTCAAAATAACGAGAAGTGCAATCTTACAGAAACTCTTCTTGCAGCATCCTTGAAAAGCCACTTATGATTCACAAGTTTTATAATCAAAAATATTTCTTTGTATTCGTTTACCATCATCCCTGTTACCTATTACATCCATTATAATAATCTTTCGAATGTATGTGAGAAGAAATTATATTGCACTAAGGAAATGTATATACTTAATATGCATGATTGAGGGGTATGACATGGCTAATTCTTATTCTATTACTATCATTATATTATTCTATTCAGTAATGACACCCTATTCCAAAACACTCTTGCTTTCGAAGGTATTTTGGTGAACTATTAATTGCATACATCTACTTTTTCTGTGGTTTAAGTAGCAGCCCATCTAATGGAGTTAATGATAATTTAATATACATACGTTTCTACCAATAAACAGACGTGTTTTTAATAAGAATTGGAATGTCTTGTCACCCAAATCCGACCTAAAGATTATATTTTAATTTAATTAAAGTTGTAATCTCAAGTTTGATGACCCGATTTTTGTTTGCTTTGCTACAGCGGAACGATTCGCAATGTAACCCATAAAATAATCATCTTTTGATAAAACTGCAATGTATTAATAATAACAACTATCGCATTCGGAAATAGTCGAATTATGGTTTAAGCTGTTGTACCAGTGCTCTGAAATGACAATAACAATTTTCATCGCACTTCTAATAGTCGCCAAAGTGAGTACCTAATATCTGTTCGTTAATTTGCAACAAATAAAATGGTTGAATCCTCTAGATTAGAGCCGATTGCGTAATCGACTTCGATATTGTCGAAAAAGGGTGCGCAAAACCTCTAGATTTGAGTCCAACAATTGTCTTCTACTATCTCACGAGAGGTTACGCATACGTGGACGTGCCAAAAGTTCAAGACTTCGTAACTTGCACTTGGAGAAAATGGGGTTACGAAAATCTGGACGGTTCCTTAAATTACGACAAAATGAGATCCGACAAAATGCTTCCGTGGAAATTGGCGCGTCATTGCAACGAATTTCCCGAAGAGTATAAGGCCTTCGAGTCGGCCTTCCGAAAAACCGTCACCGATTGCGAAAGAAAACCTCCTCCTAGCCCTACCGCTGAAGGTACGCGATTGTGCATCAACTCAAATTACACGAAATATATTCCTAATATGTAATCAAGCCGCCTACACAAGCACGGTCTAAACCTTCGAGTAGGGTGGTATACGTGTGGTCATAATTAACAGTTTCAGCCCCTCGTTAACAAAAGCTCTAGGCGTAAGCCACCCTCACTGTCCTATCACCTCTCATTAAAATCACGAAGATATACTGCCTCATTTGCATTCCGCCTCCATACACCCACAAAATTATCACAATTTCAATCTGACCTATTTTTGATAAATGGGAATCCCGCTTGCGGCTGTATTACATAATCAAAAGCACTTAATGCAATCGGCTATTAGAAGTATTGTTTCGCACACATGCGGGACCGTTTCGATTTTTGGTTACTTGCATTGCACGAACACTGTGGCCGCTCCACGTAATTGTAGATTTACAGCAAATTATTTTGTTGCTTAACAGACCTGCTGTTCTAAGAATGAATTAATATTAAAATGTTGATGTGTAATTTATTTTGTTAGTGATTTTGTGTCAATATAATTTTGATCACACACTAACTTGTATCAAAGGTAGCCCTTAAAAACCTACCCTGTGATGTATCAAACACGTCAAACTTAACGTGCAAGTTATCTGTCAAAAAACGTTATTTTGCGTTCACTGGTCTGCAGTTTTCAGTTAAGTTCAGTTTATTAATTAATTAAAGCAATCCAACGAAGTGTAGCCTGTTAAGCTTGTCAACGCAAAAACAAATTGGTTAAGCGCGAATTATCACAATTCACAATAACATCCCAATCTACTCAAAAATTATAGATCTACATGAACTAGACTCAATTTTCGCTGATGTTAAGTATGCATTATTGGAAAATGCATTTGGGAAATGAATTCCCACTGTTTCTTCGTTTATGCTTGACTAACTATTCTGGTTTAGTTTGGATCAAGAGGTTTACGGTGTTGTGGTTCACACCAGAAATTCTTACTGGTCTTGTGTATTAACAAATGTGTTTTAAAATTGTATTTGTACTTGGTAACAAACTCACATCGGTCACATTTTAAATCCTTGGCAGGGTCCTGACAAATGCTCGATGCTATGATGTGCTTTAACACTGAGTTTATGTTTGGTGACAATCGCACTGGGCACATTTTAAATCCTTGATGACCTTATGTATGTTAATAAATGTGTTTTATAATAGATTTTATCATTCGTTGCATAGTCACACTGGACACATTTTAAATTATCTGTAGTCTCCTGTGCTAAAATACTATTGGGCACTTTTTTTACATGGAATTACGTTTCCGATTATTGAGTCGTTGCGGCGCGTTTGTATTATGATCACAAAGGACAATCCGTCTTTTTGTACTCGAGTCGAATAAATTGTAAAACAGCAAACATAAAATAAACAAATGCCAACATTTTTAGATTAGATAGTGCATTATTTGCATTCGTAGGAGACTTGGTTTCTGTGCGTATACACAGTAGAGCTGTAGAGCATGTTAGTATGAAAATGTCTCGCGGGAAAGAGAACTCTATCAGCCAAAAAGAGTGTTTAAAGAATGGATTGCTAGAAGACCTACTCTTGGAACTTACGTGATGTTATTAGATGAATTTATTAAGAAGTGCTGATCTAAATTCTAAATTAAATTTCGAGTGTGCGTGACATTACACTTGATAGTGCCATCAGACAGTAACTTGCATGAGAAAACTTCCCAGTCTATTATTGTATGAGTACACTTTATATCCAATAATATCCAAATTGCTTCCATCTTTCCATTTTACAAATGATTTTCCGTATTCCAGAAACTTCATTTTTTTTAAGTGCATGTCACGAAATAATTGTTATTATTCTCTATTGTTTGAAGTACTTGAAGAACTATTTATTAAGCAAATTGTTGAAAACATAGTCTCCATTTAGAGATTTTAGAAATTTCAATTTAAACAAAACATTTTCATGGAAAACTGTTGTTTCTAGAAATCGTATGATTTTCTTTTCGTGGATATTTGGCAAAAAAAACCAATCATATGATAACGACTTCTCAACCCTGTTCAAATTCGAATTCCTAATTCAATTCCGGATAGAGTGATATGACAATCTCTTACCCCCAAGATAATTGCAAGTTGATTTCATTGTGCGCAATGGTGGCGGTAACTACTAAACCATTTTATCTTATTTTTATCATTGACTTTCTAAAGATCGCGAAAAGGCTATTTACGTAAGTAACACATTTATATATCGCCAACGAACTGCTCAGTTACTTGATCTTGGTTTTTACACCGATCACATTATGTGTTACCACTCGCATATCAAATCCCTACACCTTAGCATTCGGTGTACCACAAGAATCTAATCTTAAGCCATTGTTCTCTGTCTTTCTGTTCCAAATGTGTCGACAGCAATGTAATACTTGTGCTGTAAATTGTTCAACTGTTGATTACTAATAAAATTACAAAGTAAATGAAGAGGATTAAAAAATTGCCTGCAGATTTTCAAGTTTCAATTGAGAAATTATAGGAAGTAAAAAACAGACCACGCGCCCCCATTAATAAATTGTATCTATACCGAAGGGGAAAGTTAAAATTTAATAACCTTGAAATGCACCTGTTGCACCTAAAATATACACCTGTACGTTAGATACACCGCCCCAAGACAACCCCCTTGACCACTATTCATTAATGGACGCGTGGATAAAAAAAACTAGATATAAGTTACGTATATTATACTCACCATTCTTGCTCTATTACCAACCTTCAATAAAATAAAATGTGTAATCCAGATTTATAGCCGAAAGTCCATTGCCGATTCACATCCCCCTTACAATAAGAATGATAAAATTTATACCGACCGATTGTGACATATCAATTATTTCGGTTTTAGTCAAGTGGATAGAGGTGACGGTAGGTCTATGCCTATGCGACCGATGTCCAAAGGAATATATCAATATTAAAAGAGCTCTCTGCAACTTTATACAAATAAAAACTTATGCGACTCATTGTTGTATAGAATTAGGGTGCTTTTAATAATTGGTATCGTGCAATAATTAATACTAACCATCAGAAATAGCTAAACGTAAAATTTATTTGCGTTTTATTTCATGACAAAATACCATTTATTTCTTAATGGTTCTGTTAAATAAAAGTCAACTAATAGGTACGTAAAAATGATACTGTATATAGTTCCCCTTCCTATGAAACCGTTCATTTTATATGTACCTAAGGGATGTAATTATTACGAAGTGCGCTTATTTTTTTAGAAAAGTCATTGAACAAGAACAAGGGGGTTCCTATTTTTAAAAAAACATTTTCTCATTTACAAAACTGAGAAATTTGGTATGAATTTCTGATAATAACAGTTCCATCTCGTTAGCCTTATAAAAATCAATTCATTTTATAAAGGAGTACGTTTTTCAAAAATACAAAAAAATCAAATAATTAAAAAATGTTGCTTAAGTACAAGTTCTTACTCAATTTGGGAACAAGGCATATATCCGGCCTGTCGGAAAGAAGCGATTGTGTGGCTTATCCTAAAAAATATTGAAAATCCATACTTACCCTCAAGTTACCCACCGATAAGCCTTACAGTATGTGTAGGAAAAATATTCGAGCGTATGGTAAGCTCCCGTCAAATGTGGTTACTCGAGAAAGAAAGGCATTTGGTAAACTGCAAAGTGGGATGCCGAAAATACAGGTTAACAACTGATCACCTGGTGCATCTACACTGCAGTTATGCAAGCATTTCTGCGTAGGCATGGATGTGGAGAAAGCATTCGATATGACATGGAGAATGGAGATACAGTGTCGTACAAAGGTTGGGGTTGGGGGGAATCTTCCAAATCTCATTTCGTCTATATGCATGTGGGCGAAGTGGAATCAAGATTGCGTTGGTCTAACCAGAACAAACAATTGCACATTGGTTTATCAAGGTATTCATTAAAGTAATCTTTTTTTTAATGAATGAAAAGAAAATGAAATTGTGAATAGAAAAAGGTCTACCAAGCAGTCAAATTATCTTATAAAGGAACTACAATTAATTGAAGCAAATACACAGGAGGCCAATACCTTACAAAGGGAATATCTGGATGGATATTTATAATAATAGCTCTAATTCATTTGTTTTGAATTTAGTCTTTACGGCTTGTAGTATCAGCCGCCTTCGTTTTATGCAATTTTTGCAGCAAACTTAAAAACTTGAAATAATTGGAGTCCTTTAATTTTTATTTACTGGTTTGTAGCCATTTTTCAATCAGAATTTTATTTTCTTTAAAGATGTATAGAATTAAAGACGCATAGAATTCGAAAATATTCGATGCACCGAGCTGCTTAAGCGCGTTTTTGTGCCAAGGATCGCGGTTTAATAGCGCTAATTTCTAGATGTTTCGCATGTTTACCACCCGCACGTTAGTAAGGAAGGTATTGCATTGAGGTAAAAAATGACTCTCCACTTTTTTTACGGAAATACACGTTTTGAAGCACAAGGAATCCGAATCAAACAAAATCTCGATGATGTCGGTCTGTCTGTACTCTCATTTTCGGCTAAGCGGCTAAATCGATTGGAATCAAATTTGGTGCACATATTCTTAGACATAAAAGGAAGAGCTAAAAAGCTTTTGGGCAGAATCGCACATTCGCGTAAGTGTACCAAACTCTCATTTCCGGCTAAACGACTGATCCGATTGGAACCATATTTGGTACACAGATGGAAGAGCAGAAAGGGTATGTTTCATCCCAATACTGAATCTCGCCCTTTGTACACATTTATATGTAATTAACCTATGTACTTATTAAAGACATTTATTATTATAATATTCATAGGCGTAAAAGGCCAGAATGGCGCATGCGCAGGTGTCCGGGTAGTATGTGTGCTAACCACAGTAAATTTTTTACTTCTACGTTCAAATGTTCTTTTCATCTCTGTTTAGAGTATATCCAGTAACAGGGGCAAAGCTGTTAGTTCTATACTCCTATATGGTAGGGATGGTTGTAGAAAAACAACTTAAAAGGAAATCTAAATTTTGGAGCTTCTGGGAACACAGCTTCCAAACAAAACATTTTTAACTTCAGATTTCTTTGGGGAAAAATGTTTGCTTCGGTCCTTTCTAGCACCCAATTTTTTTGCAAGAGGAATTCAATTCCACATGTGCCAGTGATTTTCCTGGGCAATCGAAACCCACGCGTGGATATTACCAGTGCCCTGCATTTAAAGATTTTTGGGTCGTTTCCGGAGTTTTCTATAATTCTTCCAGAGCTGTGTAGCCACTTATTATCAGGGCGTTTTTGATCATTTTCCTGCGTTTATAGGATCGTTATGTTCTGGGAATAACTCGAGTTTCCGAGTAGTCTACAGGACTCTAAAAAATAAAAATTTTATAACATTCTTTCCTAGAGCATTCTTTCACTTTTTTTAAAAGTGTGCAGTCATTTTCGAAACTTTATAAAGGAAGTGTCACGTAAAATAAGATTAAGAACTTTCCTTATTGGTAAAGCATTCTTTTGATACGATGAATTACTTGTATTTAAACATGATGTATATTGACAAATGTAGGTGGGTGGTTAGTATCACAACACATGAATAAATATTATTATTATTATTAAATTTGTACTGAGAGATCAGAACTCCCCCCTCCTAATTTTTCTACATGAGTGATCTTGGAAGCATAATGCAGGGTGATTAGAGGTGACAACCATTTACGTTTGGCTCCCACTGATTCAATACGAGGAATACGCCCGAAAACACACACCACACTTTGCCACAATAATAACCATGTATGTACAGTGTGTCCTATTTTGGTTGAAACTACAGTGTATCTGATATCTCGCATAGTAGGTATATTTTGGTATATATTACCTTATATAATTTTCAAAATTTTGAAATTACGTATTTCTACCGTTACCCGTTTTTATTGATTGGTATAAGCTGCCTTAGTTATCATGGATACAATGAACAAAACAAAATATCACGTAGTCTTTAATATCAGTAAAATAATTAGGTTTTAATGGCTTAAATTAAAATAAATATGTTGTGATACATCAATGTAATCAGGAAAAGGGTTGAAAAACAATTGACGTAAAGATATACAGGTTGTTGCAATTAAAAAATACCAACATGAGTCAAATTCAGAAACTGTAGTTCACTAGGTAGTAGGTCAGTAGCTAGGTAGGTCTCGTACTACCTGGGTTTAAAATACGATAACATCCCAAACAGTCAAACTTTTCGTTTTCACCCTGTATCTCAAAAACAAGTGTAGCTAGATTGATTCTGTTTGTGGAATTAAAAGTTTCACAAAATAGTGGCGAAATAGGGCACACTACTATACAATTGTACATGACCCTGAAGAAAAATGCGCAAATCGTCGAAAAGTTGGTCTTAGTTGAATTGGTGACCCTGCATTTTAACTCACGGTTCAAATTCTTATAAATTATTGAGGTTTTTATGGTTAAAAATTCATTAAACAACTGGAAATTAAAATTTTCTTTTATTTGGTCACGTAGGTACATAGTTGCCACTTTATCACAGTCAGTGGAAAGCGCTGTATCTTTCTTATGATTTTCCTTTGATCAAAGCCATGTTTGAAGGAAAAGTTTCTTTTGGTCCCCTCTAGTTACCATTCCAGTTTATTTGACATGTTAGAATTAACTCTTTATAACAATAGGTATATCTATGAACGTTCTAACCGTTTGGAATTTAATTCTTTCACAAACAGGATAAAGATCAATGTTTGAGGGGTCGATTTCACTTAAAAACGAAGCCTGCAATAAGTCAAAGTCAAATTATAAAGGAATTCTACGGCTTTGTAAAGTAGCAAACTCGTGGATGATCATTGAAGTTCCTATTCCTGGCAACATCTTACTCAATCGACAATTTAGCTATATTGGAAAGTCGCCCTTAAATATTTTTTAATTATTTTCAACTTACTGAAGCTGCGTTCATCGGATGAATTTGTGGCAGGAATGTAGTTACAAAAATGGCAATCTTCAAATTGGAGTAAGCTGGATGTAATTGATATTCACGAATTATTTTCAATAAATCATGGAAGAGCAATATTCAATGAATTTATTGGAATCTAGAAGTTTTTCATTTCATTCAACAGCTCGTCGCCATTCAGGTCCTCTAGATACTCTAACGGTAATTTTTCCATTTTGCATTTTAACTCGTCATCGATCAATTTAGAAAATTCTCTACCAAGAAAGAAAACATACTCAAAATGGAGTTCAATTCATATACGGCTTCACAGTGGCGCTTTAGATCTACCAAAATGGAATCAATAACTTCAAAATATTGTTTGCTGAATGCTTGCCCTGGTCTCGTCCACTATGAGTGGACGCATGAAACATATGCTCCAAAGTTAAATCAGCAGTCACTTTGCTAGCTGCACTATCGAGTGTATCTGAGTGTTCTTAGAAAGAACGTTTAGCGTGTATCATCCATCGGCTAGTGGATTTAGAAAAGAATGTGAAAACATGTTCACATTGACTAAAAAATGCTTTGAATCCTTTTTCCAATTTTTATGTAATTTTAGCCGTCTATTTTAGCGCCTTTTATGGCGCCTTTTTTGCGCAAATGGTTGGAAAAAGTCTACTTTCCACCTGCACCTATCACTAGTGTAAACAATTTTCTGAAAGGTGCGAATTGCTGGTGAGGGTCTTCAAAAAAATGAGCCACAAGCACGTCAGGTGAATTCTTAAACAATATCCTAATTTTTTATTGCAATTCAACATTAATATTTTTTCTTCCTTTGTAAACAATTTTAGCAGGAATATTATATACTATACCTATTGCATTAGAAAATGGAAATGTAAAAAAGTACAAATATTGAATATCATTTCTTAACGATTGCTAAAAATGTCGTGTAAATTTACTCTACAAAAGTACTAAAAAGAAATAAAATTGTACTTTTTTGGACCATTTTCCTATTTTCTAATCCTTTAAACTTCTTGTGTGCTCTACCCTTTCATATAAATGACCCTATGCAGCCCACATATCGCGCTGGATATGCGTTGGGAGCTATACGAGTGGCCCAACGAGAAGTATACAGAGGGCTTTTAGGGTACTAAATTTAAAAATTTCGAAAAATCCTCGAACACGTCAATGTTGTATTCGAGGGAGACAACTTTTGGAATACAAATCACGAACCCAAGTCTTCACCCGTCTACGTAGGGAGCTTAACACCTAAAATTTTAAATGGAATCCTATGGCAAATGCCACATTATTTGAAAGCCAATTTAATCGTGATTACTAATCTGCTTTGCTTTTTAAAATCTATTGATTCGTTTCGGAGATAATTCGCATTTGAAATGGTTTTTTCTAAAAAAACCAAAACAAATGCGATCTAAGTCATCTTGTATTAAAATTTTATTTTGACGCTTCAATTTGTTTGTTAAACTTAAGTGAACCTGTCAGTTTTCCGAAACGAATCAATAGAATTTAAAACGCAAAGCAGATTAGTAATCACGATTAAATTGGCTTTCAAATAATGTGCCATTTGCCATAGGATTCCATTTAAAATTTTAAGAATTAAGCTCCCTACGTAGAGGGGTGAAGACTTGGGTTCGTGATTTGTATTACAAAAGTTGTCCCCCTCGAATACAAAATTGACGTGTTCGAGGATTTTTCGAAATTTCTAAATTTAATATCCTAAAAGCCCTCTGTATACTTCTCGTTGGGTGACTCTGTATACCTACCTACAGATTCCCAACGATGAACAAACTCCACTTCCATATTTTAACAGGGTTATGGAATTGGTGACAAAAATAAAGCCAAATTGGAAAGTATTTGCTTATGAAAGCAATTGCACTTTAATGTAAGGCGCAACCTCTGAAAAAAGATATTAAATTAAGGCCAAATTAACTTTCAATATACCGGCAAGCTTCCCACGACTGAAGATTAAGCGATTTTACAATATACGCAGCTGTAATTGCACAAAAATGAAAAATGCCAGCATTAATTAAGTAAATGGCGGTTTGTATTTAAAAACAATTAAAGCAGGTAATCATCCTTCAATTATGCGAAACGCGTGTTGGGTACACCTTAATCAAACATTAAAAGTGGTAGTTAAGAGCCTAAATGAAAAATTACCTAAATCAGTTCTTCTCTTTTAGCTTGTAATAATTACTAGAAACGTAGTGTCTATGCCGCAAAGGCATCTGTAATTAAATTTTTCGATCAATCACCTGTGGCACATGCTAAACTTTCAGAAAAAAGATCGCTGTGTGTGTATTTGCTGATGAGGTTGTAAACCAAAGTTATACAAAAAAGGATCGATTTGTAATTCGGACGCCTTAAATCAAAAACCGTTATAATCGGATAAAGTACTTTTTAATTACGACCATATTTAATTGTCCCATTTCTAAATGACAAAAATCCTCGCAAGGACCACTCTTTAAGTGTCCCAGTATGAATTTTAGATGCGATCTTCAACACGCCAGAATATTTTTATAAGGTAACATTAAATGGTTTTCCTTATTAGGTGGGGTTTTATTATTCCTGTTAAGGTGAGTCCTAGTTATCAGGAATTCAGGTCAACACTGTGATTAAAATTTGTACTAATTATAAGCATTGTCTCTTTTACTGACTAGCTACTAGAAATGTCTAGCAATACGCTACAATATTGTCCATGAATCTGTTTGAGTGGTGCCAAAATTCAGAATCAAAGGAAAATAGACTGCTTTTGTTTTTCTGGATTTTGAGAATTTTTATGAAATGTCTGAGGCTTTGCAGACTCTTTTCCACGGTAATAGTTAAACGTAAAACTCAAAAAAGGCGTCTAATTAACAAACAGATCGCGTGTTTGTAAAACCTATTTCCTACAGTTCGCAATTAGGGCGACCGAGTGTATGGAGTATCATTAGGGGATAACCAAATTCCTACTTCAATTTTTTCCAAAGTTAAACAACAACCAAATGCGGAT
Source organism: Photinus pyralis (assembly GCF_008802855.1). Lineage (NCBI taxonomy): Eukaryota > Metazoa > Arthropoda > Insecta > Coleoptera > Lampyridae > Photinus > Photinus pyralis. The sequence goes on from NW_022170511.1 coordinate 1,032,257, forward strand.
TTCATGACGTTCATAACTAAAAGAAACCATGAAAAAATGCAAAAGCGGTCTTAGAATTACAAACTTACTTGTCATTTGTAACGATTTATTTTCTTTATTAGACGTATTATAATTGTTCCGGGTATATTTACTTGTTGAATGATCCTCGTAACAGTTGTAACCTTGGAGTTTTAAACACGCAATTTGTCGTCATTCATTTTTCTCATTCGACTGCAAGCTGTGATAGAGTGCACTTGATTTTTAATTAAACAGCAAAACGCATGGGGTTTTAACTGCCGCCACCCATATGTATTAATATTTGGCGATTAAATTCAGTTAATTGGAAATTTCGCCCCTTCACTCCAGTAGGAGGATATAATTGCGTTATTCTTCTTCATTGTTAGTAAGTACACCATTTGCATTTAATCTGCTTGACGTATACCTTCTTTAGGTTCCGGCTGATATTTAATACGATTTTTCATCGACGATTGTTGCACGTTCTTCTATAATTAGCCCTCTTATTTAAAGAGGTAGATACCTATATTTTAGGGTTATCAATGAAGAGGGTTAAATTTGATTTTTTCTAGGGTTTGTCTTAAATTTACCATTTACCTGCGAGTGCCAACACCTGTGGAAATATTTTTTCACACCTGATAAGAAGCCGCCATATAATATAATATAATATAATATAAGCAAAATTCAGCAGGATTCGACCTCACGCGAATGTTATGGTATTACGCCACTTCCCCCTGAGGAGGTTGGTCAAAAAAATACTCAGGCATTGTTCATGTTCATTGCATTCCGAGCTCTGCGACTTGGAAGTTTTCTTTTGTTGAGGATTTTATGAATCCGGGAATTGAGCTCACTTCTCTGGATAACATCTTATTAAATCAAGGTAAGCGTTGCATTTTTATCTTTTACTTGTACTTGGCCTATACGTGCGCACTTTGTTTTCGGATCAATTTCTTTGCGGAAACTTGTGTTAAGATCAAGTACTCAATTTAATTGATCATTCTTGATTGGAGCTTTGTAAACCTGTTAAAGTTTTTTGTGTGTGACGTAACTTATAATTTTGATATTTGAAGTTTGATTTGATATACGTAAATAAACCAGTGGAAAACGCAAGCGTATCGCTTAGTTAATGAAAATTAAAGGATCCCTGAGGGAAATTCGCTGAGCTTGAGAGAAACAATGAATTTTCGGTTTTAATATGAACTTAAGGGGTATCGGAGGGTAACACGGCGCGCGGGGGCGAGAGAATTGGAACATTTGGAAACAACAGTAATTAAACAAAGCAAAAAGCAATTTGACAACTTTTTAATTTAAGAAAATTCGCTTATATCCGCACATCAATATTCAAGTAAGGGGTTGTAACTTTTGAGGTACGTGGCACAGTTTTGTTTTTTGTTTAATTGGTCTAAATAACAAAAGGACCCTTCAAATTTCACATAAAAATAAAATCTTTTTTCCTTTAAAATCTTGCGCATTTCTTGAAGAAAATTCGCTCTTTACCTACATGGCAATATTCACTTCAAGGGTAACTTTTTTTGTATATAAAAATGTTTTCTTTTGTGGTTTTTTGATTTATAAGTAACTTTCCACATTCTAGATAAAATAAATTCCTTCCTGCTTAATTTGTAAAATAATTCGATTTGAACTTGTAACGATAGCTCTAAATTTGGAACTAGTTTTATTTTTTTCAAAATTTTTGTGGTAAAGTTAGGAGTTAGGAGAAGATTTCGTAGTAGAATTGAAAGAAATAATAAACGAGCATTTGGTGGAATAAAAGATTGTCCTTTTTTACATCTGTTAAAATGTCTATAGACCATAGAGCATTATTGTCTCGAGAAGGGGATTTAGATCATATTCAGTATCTTAATTAGGGTTGTCTAATTACAACTGCGAATTCAGCATAGGTTCATTTAAGCATCCTGGAACTGCAACGTAAAATATTGTGCTCGTATTTGGGAATTATTTAGTTGGGGATTAAGCTAAAAAATGAATGATTCAAAATGGCCGTCTGCGTTAATAAGAAACCATTTTGTAGGCGTTTACTGAATAAAGAATGTAGGGGATTAGTTTTGTATGACCACAAAGTTTTCGGTTCTAATTAAATTTGTGCGGAATTCAAAGACGAAAGTCGGTGTATTCGGGACAAAATATAAAACTGCAGCTTAGAAAACTCGAGTATGAACTATTACATTGCACGCAAGTTCCGTGAGATTAAGAGTTTGTGTCATTTATTACACCCTAAAAGGCATGATTGTACAAGCAGAGGATGTTAAAACCTTATTGGGGAAAAGTCGCATTTCATCACATAAATTGGAGTAGTGTTCGGCTAAAGACAGGTTATTTATGCTACAAAAATTAAGCTGTGTCGTCTTTGGTGAACAAAAGGGGGTTAAACTTTGGTGTTTGAATACGTAACTCGGAAATTAGTAAATTGTCCGTAGTTAAAAACGAAAGTTAGAGCGAAAAAAAACGTATGGTTCAATAAACAAATTTCTGTTTTTCTGTGAATAAAAATAGTGTTCAAACGCATTCCTAAATCCTATTAATGACAAACGTTCCCGGTTCTTTACATGCTTGCAATCCATGAACACAAGGATTAGCTGTCCTAAAAAACTACACCTAGAGCTTTTAATTTCGCTGGAGGATTTTTTACCGTGCGTCAGTAGATTTCAATCTGCAGCTTCAGGATTTATTTTCTCCCTATCATTGTAAGGAGGGCGTTCCGACCTTATTATTATGTCTTAGAGATATCATACACAAATGTTGATTGCTAATGACTAGGCCATTTTTTTCCGAGGTTGTCTACCCACTTTGGCGCTAACTAGCCATTTCTACATGTGTTTCACGGCCAGTTGCACAAAAAAATAATCCAGGATTATTGTTTAATCCGGTATTAAGACATTTGATTGGCTTTATATTGCAATAGGCAGCCAATCAAATGTCAAAATTCTCGTTTAAACTCAGATTTGGCAAATAATCTAGGATTTTGATTATAATTCGCGTTCCTGCAATCGGGTGTTTTAGCTCCAGTTGTATAATTAGCTACAAGGAATTAAATCACATAACGTTTTAATGGCACTCAGGAATCCCTTAAGTGCCCTTTGAGTGTTGCTAAGCGGGTATGTCATCTACGATTTATATGACTGGACTATTTAGCTTCTCGCCATGCGCAAGACGGACAAATAATGGTTAGCTTTCTAATTTAAAGGATAAAAGGGAAGGTGGGATTAACCCCGGGACTTATTAACTCCACTCCATTCTCGCGCTTCCGATACCCACACAAAGTCCAATTTCTGGCTTATTTCTGACCTTTTATTTAGTCGCTGATCGGATGCTAGCTGTGTAACCGATTTTATCTTTTTTGGGAGAGGGGCAGGTAATTAATTAGAGTTTTTGACCCTAAAATATGCACAACTGTGATCAATTTCCAATTGGACGCCCATATTGCATTAGGGGGGGTAGTGGAGTGTAGGGTTAACAACACGCGTGGTTAATCAACCCCCCCCCCCTCACCACGCCTATTTTATCGCCAGTCAAAGAGCATATGTACCAATTTTCATAGCTTTACTCAAATCTCCCAGATTAGAAGCCGTATACAAGAGGGAATTTTTTTTAAATATTGATTTATGAAAAAAATTTATTCTTCATGATATTTTTTGCTTGCTTTGAAAGTAACAATTACGTTTCGATAATCTATAATTTATTTATAGAAATCTGGAAAAATAATAAAATTAATTTTTTTTATTGAAAGTTATCATTCTACATTATAATTAAGATAGCGTATTGCTATCAAACCACAAACAATCGAAACGTTATTGGTACTTTCAAAGCAAGCAAAACATATTATGAAGAATAAATTTTTTTCATAAATCAATATTTACAAAAAAAATCCCACTTGTATACCCCATGGCTTTACAACACACTGTATATAACATTTGATGGAAAATCAGTTTTTCGTTTAAAATGCGCTATTAAAGTGTGTTATTAAAGTTGATTTCTTACAAGTTCAAGGTAAAAAATCTCCAAATTCATGGGCCCATCATTACATAAGAATAAATTATGCATAAATGATCGTTCTTTATATTGTATTAAAATTTTAGTGGATTAGGTATATTTAAGTGGTCTACAAGCAACCCTCCAATTCTCAGATAAAAGTAAAATCTTTTCTCGCTTTGAAATATCGCATTTTTTAAGAAACTTTGCTCTTAACTGCATAGAAAAATTTAATCTCTTTCATAGATTATCCTTTTTTGATCTACATGCAACCTTTTAATTACCACAGAAAAATAAAATACCTTCTCGCTTTTAAATTTTGTAATTTTTTAAAAAAATTCGCTCTTATCCAGAATAAGAAAATACATGCTTATTATAAAACGTCCTTATAATTTATACTACAGTGAGGAAGAGAGGGATGTAACGCATGCTTACTAAGGTACAATGTGCCCCTTTCTATAACCGTTGTTTTACATGTTCTGGAGTTATGTGAATCGATACTCTATATCCTGTTGTAGGCGTTTTTGAAGATTTACTTTCAACTAGCCAATAATAGCTCTGGTTAGATTTGAGCCTGGATTTGAATGAAAGAGCTTTCCTATATTTCATTTATTTTTGTACACACATGCAAAAGTACTGCAAAAATGATGAATTAGAAAACTATGCATATAGTTGTTTCGTATATCTTTTGAGTTGGTTCGCTTACGTAAAGGAGGCTACGCGTTTCCATGATTAAATCATCCTTATTGGAATTTTGAAATTAAGCGCTTTAAATTACCGGCAGACAAAGAAAGTTTGTTGAATAATAAATATGTAAAATTGAATCGCTGAAATGACAATTACCAATTTTACACTTTTTTTGAATTGTCCCCGATTGCGAGTAAAACATGTAATTTCACATGCAATCACCTTCTGTAAGTAGATCAGTAGCACCTACTCAAATTAGCGAAATGGTAAAAAGTTGCTCACAATTTGCGAAACTCTACTATCAATTAGTGCACTAAAATCCAGTTTATTGATGCTATCCTTCACTCATTAAACGGTTCATAATTAGGAATACCTTACGTTTATGTGGTGACTGGATCTACTTCGGTGGTCTTCCTGTTCAAATCATCTACTTAATTAGTTCCGATTATAACGAAAAGCTTTATTGATATATTTTTTTCGTATTCACTTTATTGGTGTGTTAATTATCTTTATGCGTATAACAACTACCACTTATTAATCACGCCAAATCACTCACGATATATAAGCTGGGAAGTTAGAAAGGTACCGTTCCAAAAGGTAATTATGTCAAAAAGTAGTTTCGTTTTTATCATCTAAAAGGATATTTTAGTTTAGTTTTCTAACAAGACTTTGTGCTTTGCATTATGGATCATCCCAGCTAATTGTACGAATTAATTGCTGTCCGTTTCGTAGTTTTTTTCTCATTTCAATTTGGAGGCCTAACCCTAAACTTTCAAGTCAATGTAAAACAAAAAGCCCTTCTCTATACGTGCATGTAAAAATTGATCATGAAGTAATTGCGGCTAAATACAAGTTAATTTAAATTACGACGGCTATAAACTTTTCGGAAATTAATTTGATGGCGATACAAGTAAACTGCTTTTGAAACGACTAATTAGCATCATTCGATTAATTTATCACATTTCAAAGTCATTAAAAGATAGGAATTACGTCGTATATGCATTTACGTAAGGGCGCCTTCATGTACCGTTAATAATGACGATAGGTGGGTACACCTGCCACTATAAAAAAATATTTCGCTCGTGGACAAACTGGTGCGCATTTTTTATGGGAAGAGAAATGTGAATTGGGACCCCCGAGAGTTTCTATTCAGCTTAATATTATGAATCCTGCACTAATGCGAAGCTTTTAATTTTTGTGTTGTAAACGTAAAAGATTATGTTGTTTGGGAAATTAATTCCTAATCAAAGGTGGCGTATTTACAATTTCTAGCAATAAAATTAGGTACGTGCCCGTGGACCAATAGAAAATGACTTAACCGCACCTGCTTTTACAAAATACACCTGCCATAAGTTGATCTCGATTTCGATTTTCTTTTTAATTCCACACATTAATTCCTACGCATACAATTCTTGAAATTGTTAATGTTTAAGCATTGTATTAAAGTGCAAGTGTCGTTTTACAAAAAGCAGAAGAGGATATTATTTGTAACAGAAATATTTCAATATCTCACAGCAGGACTAAAAGCAATGCGAAAAAGTCTTAATAATCATTAATATATTATTATAGTTATTATATGCAATAAACCATACAGATGACGTTCAATAAATGAGAGACAATAAACTGAAATTTGGCAAGGTACTTTGTTTCAAGGTACTAAATACACCTTGAAACCCCAGCGACGAGGCGTTGAGCCCGTCACCACAAAACCACCCCCTAAGTGGACTAAAATCCACCTTTTTTAAAATTTTTCTTAACTCTAAAACTAAGCATTTTAACGAAAAAATCTCAAGAGAGGAAAATTGCGGAGAAAAACATTTCCTACAAAATAGGTGCACATCAAACGTTTTAGATGTTAAAGTTAAAATCGACCCCAAAATGTTTATACCGTGTGTCCTAGCTTGCCGCACCATATAGGCAAAACAGAATGAATATATTTTTTCGCGAAGGCCAGTAAATGAACGTGGAATACGGCGATACTGTGTAATTTTCCGCGTCTTCACCGAATCGCATGAAAATTTGGATTTAGGTTCTACTTACCCTCCACTTCAAAGTTGAACTTGAGCCCAGGGTTGCTTTTTATTTTTTAGGGGAAAAAACTACCCCTATTAGAAAAAAATTGTGTAATTGCAAATTTAATCTTTTAAAGGAGTGAAGAAATATCAATTAACATTAAACAACATAACTTAAGATTTTATCACAGTTTAATCCCTAAATCTTATCTCTAAAATAGTAATATTTAAAACAATGTCATAGAATACTTTGACTCCACTGATTTGCATGAAAATTTGGATTTAGGTTATTCTTACCCTCCACTTCAAAATTGGACTTGTGCCGTTGGTTGCTGTTTATTTTTTAGGGGTGGAAACTACCCCTATTAATCATATAATTGTAAATTCGAGCAATTTGGGATTATTTAATTATACAATAACATTAAATTTAGATTTCTTTCCTATTTTTATTTTTTACCAGATAATTTATACCCTTATAAAAACCAACCTTTGCGAAGAAATTCGAATAGTTGTAGTAATTTTTTTTCTTCGTTGATACTAGATATATATACAGTAATTTTTCTAATTAAAATTTTACGAATTTATTTTATTTCAATTAAAAAAACAACCCTTATTGTTTCAAATATAAATCTTAGATCTCTAGATTTTAAATAACAAATAGAAAAAAATAAAATTAATTTTTATACGAATGTTAATTACTAATACTTTTGAAGTTATTTTGAAAAAAAAGGCAATTTTTCAAAATTTCAAAATTTTTTTTACTTCAAAACTACATTTTTCAAAAATAAGCACTTTGCACCGGTCAAACTTACAGATCATATAAACAATACATAAATAAAGTAAACTGTAAAGCGGTAACGCTTAATACAATTGGGGTGCTAATTAGGGGGCGATTTTCTCGATTTTTTTTTACCTAAAAAAAGGACCAACTTTATTTTGAGCGTAACTCACTTAGTTTTGATGCTAGGAACTTTTCTTAAAAACAAAAAGAAAGGTGTTTTCAAAGTATAAGTATTAAGTATTCATAAGTTTTCCCCGAAAAGTGCTTCATTTTTTTGTTATTTCACGTTGAAGTACTCGATTTGGAATTTGACGAATGAGAACCTATACTTTTCATGAGCTACAACTTTGCTTCTACTGGGTCTACAGACTTCATATATAGACAGTTTCCTAGCGTGTTGTTCACTCTATATCCTTGATTTTAAAGATATATAAGAACTGGCAATTCTTGCTATGGGTTTTCAGAAGCGTAAATTGTTCATTAAATTAAAGGTGATGTCCAAAATATAATTGTCCGATAGATTTTCTGGTACGATTATGGCGCCGTTCGTAATTAAAAATGCTACTCAATACAGTATGTACTTTTTTTACGGCACAATTAAGTTGATGATTTCTCCGAAACGAAACGTGGTATTGAAATTATCTCAACAGTGTCTAGTAGAACTCTTGTAATGAGAAAGTGTTTTTTCTAGCATATCTTCGGAAGTAATGGGAATCACTGTATACAATGCTATTCATTTAGAAGTAGACAGACATTTCCTATGTCTAGTTTTAAATGACAAAAACTGCTGAAGAACGCCTTATTTTATACAACTAAAATAACTGCTTAAAACAAATGAAAATTTTGCTGTCATATCAATTAATTGAAATATTATTGCTTCCGTATTTTTATTTTCGTTCGTGTGCGATATATTCAACTGGAGAAAAACTTGATATTGTCAATTGGTATCGGGCCGGTAATAGTTTAAGGAGCGTAAGAGACTTATTTTCTGTGTTGATTACTTTAAAATTAGTAGTTATTGAAATGCCATCCACGTAAACAAGAAAAAGAATCCCATATGATACTTGAGGGAAATAGCGACCTAAAAGCACACTATTTACTGTCGTTTTTATTAAAATCTAAAATGACAATGCAACATGCGTGCGCATGTTATTTATGTTTCATAAAATTAGGTGTCTTTCAATAGTACTTTTATCATTTAAAAGTAGACATAGGAAATCCCTATGTCTACTTCTAAATGAATAGCTCTGTATGTAATAGGAAGAACAAAGAGTCACATTTTCCTACGTTGATCAAATATATGTTTGTCTAATAATCTCTAAAGGAATAGTTGGCGGTCACCTCACGGCGCCTCTTTTATATATCAGGTACCTAGAGCTATTGGCATTCGCCACTACTTGTGGTTATATATATCGCGGCCTTGGCTTTGCGAAAGGTCTTTCTAAACTCATTTCAATCGGCACGTGCAACGGTTTCTTGTTCTCCAGCTCTTCAACTCGTCCATCGAAGGCGATTTCCTCTCATTTCTGGACGAGTATTTGGAATAATTAACTCGGCAACTGTTTCAATTTGGTTTTTTTAAAGCCAGAATAGATTTAAGTGATCCTTGATGAACCCCGAGTCATTAAAATCGCATTAGATCGACGTGAAGGCCATGCTAAAGACTACTATTGCCATCCCGCTCACGACGGCTAATCTAGCTCTGTAACGAAAGATACAAGAAACGTTTTTCGTTCTTGTATGCACCACAAATTGATTGATATATATGTAGTTTTTGAGATTTAGTTTGGGGGCGCTTATGTTGAGGTGTAAATCAGGCCTTAGACGAAATCTCTGTGTAAACCTATCTTAACGTAATCGAGCAGCTGAATTTGACATTTGACAGATGACAAATGTTTATTATGAACCATTAACAAGTTGTTTATATTGTTCATAAATTTTGTATTGTCTATTTATTTGTATTTGACCATGTACAGTAATTATTAGCATGGCGAATCTCAAAGCCGGTGGGCCAACAAATCGGAAGAAAGTCCAAGTAAGTTCCCTCATATTGTGTATGGCAACTTTTAAATGAATGCAACTTGAAAGGTATCGATGGTAATATGCGAAGCCGAAGAAAAAAAGCACCGGTCCGGCGTTAACGCCCTACAGTTTGATGCAAGCCTTTCCCGTTTGTTTTCGGCCGGCCGTGACAGTATTGTTAGAGTATACGAGCAGGAACGATACCTACAAAGTATGGAGCATCACACTGACTGGGTTAACGACATTGTGCTTTGTTGTAATGGAAGGAATTGTAAGTGTGCTGACCTGGTGACTAAAACAACAGTAGATCTCCTTTTAGTAATATCAGCCAGTTCAGATACGACCGTTAAAGTTTGGAATGCGCACAAAGGTTTCTGTATGTCGACGCTTCGCACCCACAAAGACTACGTAAAGGCTTTGGCGTACGCAAAGGACCGTGAGCAGGTAGCATCGGCTGGTCTCGATAAGTCAATTTACTTGTGGGATGTGACCACCTTAACTGCACTTACAGCTAGTAATAATACAGTAACTAGTAAGTGGTTGTGGTGGTTGCGAATTAAATGTGTTGATAAAGTATTTAAGCTTCTAGTCTGGTGGGAAATAAGGAATCTATCTATAGTTTAGCCATGAATCCCTCTGGTAGTGTGATCGTTAGCGGGTCAACTGAGAAAGCTTTAAGATTTTGGGATCCTAGAACGTGCGCGAAATTGTTTAAACTTAAAGGTGGGTATACAAAACTTTCGTTTCTCGAGATAGACGTCACTGTGGTAAACATTGGCTGCTTTCACATTTACAGCTTATTGTTAGTAAGGGGCCATGTCTTGTCAATGCAAGAGGAATTCCTTAGTTTTGAGTCGGTTTCTCAATTAATAAGTAATTTTTAAGGGTAATGCTATCAACTATGCTTGAAATGTCACCTGAACCAAGGGTTTGTAAGTGCTTCCTTTCTATAGGTGTTCTGTTTTGATCTGGGAACCTTTCCTAGCATCTGGACTCTCTGTAAACAAAGGGAGGAACAATTGCGCTCTGGAATATTCACCCTTATCCTTTCTTCTCCTATTCATTGCAAGTTCATTTTCTTGAGATCATTTGGGAGTCAGTTTCCCCTTCCTCTTGCAGTTGCATACTTTTTAAGACAGAATTTACCAGGGTAGGGTAAATTTTGATGGGCACGCTATTTAGCCCACTTACGAAGCACGATATTGACATACAGTTATGGATTTGTAATCAGTTTAATATAATAGGATTTTCCTTAGTTTGCGCGCACGTCATTGGTGTATTATGACGTCATCACTAAGTATGTTTACATAGCATCATGCTGTCAATGGAAGAAAATGCGTATGTAGGCAGCCATACAGGCAGTGCTGCATTGTGGGTAGGGTACCCATTACATCAACCACTTCTGTTAACTAATTACTTCGCTAATTACTAAAAAATGTTTATTTGTAACACATTGTCTATGTCGCGATCTTTTATACTAGGACATTATTATTTGGACGTAAAGGAAAAATTAAAAAAAGTCATTGAAGTATGTTGTCAGGCGCCATATCGTATATAATTGCATATAAATATATAGCTACCTCTGGAGTTCCTCAAGGTTCTAACTTGGGTCCTCTATTATTCCTCATATTTATTAATGATTTATGTGAAGTAATATCCTCGAATGTACTACTATTTGCTGATGATGTAAAAATCTACTCATCAATTTATACAATTTCTGATTGATTGGTGTCTAATTAATAAATTACAATTAAATATAGACAAATGCAAATCTATGTCGGTAACGAGAAAAGTACATAAAATTGATTACAAGTATACCGTGAATTGTATTACTTTATCCCAATGTATACGTACTCGCGATCTGGGAGTGTTATTTGATAAAGATTTGTCATTCAATGATCATGTTACAGAATCTGTTGCTTCTGCGTACAAAATGTTAGGCTTTGTAATAAGAAGCACAAGAGACTTCCATAATATAGATGTTATAAAGCTTTTGTATTTTACCTTAGTTCGTCCTCGACTGGAATACGCCGCAATGATTTGGTACCCCCACTATAAATATAATAAAAGCTTAGGTAGTTGAAAATATCCAAAGAAAATTTTTGAAATATTTATGGTTAAAATACCTTTAAAATGTCTTACTTTCTTATATAAATTACTAAACAATATTACTGATTGTCCTCAACTTTTAGCATGTATTAATTTTCGTGTGCCTAGGCTTAATAGTAGACAGCTTGATGCATTTTATGTCTCCCAATCTCGTACAAATTTACTACCAAGAGCTCCTGTCCATTTAATGTGCTCTAGATACAACCTTATCTGTGATTTAGTTGATATCCACAACGACTCTATAAGTCACATGTTAAGAATCTGCTAAGAACGTATTTGTACCTCATTAGAGTGTTTCTGATATTTTCAAATTTGTTGTTTTTGTCAATTGTATTAAAATTAATTAGATTTAACTTACTACATACTTAATTTTTCTTAAGCATTATGGTTAGCATGTTATAGCTTATGAAGGTTTTGCCCTGTTATTGGTCTTATGCTGTTGGGTAAATATATGTTATTATTATTATTATGGTCGGTGTTTCTTGTGAGAACTCAGATCTAGCCTGGTTAACTAATCGCACGGATTAAAATCAAGCAACCATTAGTGTCTGTGTCTGGTGAAGTTATGTAGGGTCCTTAAAAAATAAAAAATCAAAAAAAAATCAGACACGTACATTGGACATCTAGGGATAGTATGTAATTCGTACTTACCAACATACCTATTGATGGGCACAATAGCCAACGCTATCAGGAAAGAGGAAAACAAAACAAAAAAAATCATTATAATAATTCCTGTAATTTTATTAAATGGAGTTTACTGTGAAGAAGGAGTTTTATTATTATTATTATTATTATAAAGATTAACCGCCGACGACGACGCGGGTTCGAATCCCAGCCCGCGCGCTTTTTTCTTACTATAGGTTCATTAAATTTATGCGACAACTTTTTGTATTAATTATTTTAATTAAAAAGAACGATGATAGTTATAATGTCACAATGGAAATACGGAATACCTAGTTTATATGAATAGACGGATAATTGTAGGCGGAAATTAGGGGCGACGGGAAAGGTCTGTAAACGTTGAAGGCAAAATCAGGTTTTTTCATTCGAGGTACCTACATTCATTCTAGAAAATTTGCCCCGAATTTTTCTCTATCCAATTCAGTAAACGCCTAAAACAACTTTTTGGAATCGCAAGCATTCACTTTTTACGCATTTCCGCATCTTTTGGGGCTTTAAAAACAGAAGTTTTTTGTTTAACACTTTTGTACTCCGTTTCGCATTTCGGCACAAAGCACGGTTTCTTTTTTTTTCTCAAAGTCAGCCATGACAGTTGCCAGAGAACATTCCTCATGCGCCGCCCGTGACGAGTTCATAATTTTGTTGTGTCTGTCCGTTCGTCCGCACGTTAGTACGATATCTCGAAAACGAGTGGACCGATTACGATGAAATTTTCAAGGTGGATCGGAGTTCGCGAATTGGCAATATAGGCCAAAAAAATAAGGTAGGTCCTTTTGACATCTCCGTTAGTTATGAACCAAATTGCATGAAATTCAATATGGGATGGGCATAGCTTAAGCCATATAATAAGTAATTCCAGTTAATTTTAATCGACTCAGCATTCACAGTGCCCTTTTCGCATCTCGACCATTTATGGAATTGCAAACTTGTTTATTTAAATGAAATTTGATGCATAGGCACTTGGATTAAATACAAATCTAACACTAGGTTTCAAATTTAGTTTTGCACAAACCATAACCTTACTCAGGAGCTCGTTTGCTATATTTGTTTACACATTTATTATTTTTTTGTTTTTATTTATGTAAATATTCACTTAGCAAATCATTTTATTTTTTTTATTAATTTTGAATATTATTGATGTATCATTTGGGTTCATTGCGCGCATTTTCTTTCTCTCTTTGTTCTTTGTTTTTGACAATAACAATAATTTGTTAATTCGGGATGAAGTGGAAGAACAGATACTTGGAAAGTTTTTTATGTACATTAGTTGAAGCTCAATAAAAATTATTATCATTAAATCGCTTTCTTCAATTCTTCTAGTGTAAGTATATATAATAGGGCTTGTCCTCGTTGGCACGTGACTTGAGGTAATCCCATGGGAAAAAAATGGGGACAGGTCGGGGGACCGATGGGGCTATAAAACGTCAGCAAATCTCGAAATGAGATGGTTGTCAAACAAGGGGCGGAAAACGGTCTTTGACGCTCTGGCGCTGTGTGCCATCTTGCTGAAACCACAAACGTTGACGATCAATGCTTTACGCTTCACGCTTTATCCGCACGGACCGCCGATTAGCCTCGACCGCCTGGCACATCCGCGAGGGCTGAGGTGGGAGGGGGGGGGAATAAATGTGCTCTATAATTAAATTTATCATTCATTTTAACTTCTCAATGTTACACACTTAATGAGAATGGGATGTTTTACTACAAGGGGCAAATCTGATGAAGTAATTGAATGTCATTTTTTTAGGGCACACAGACAATGTTAAAGCTCTAGTCGTATCGAGGGACGCGACACATTGCATATCTGGCAGTAGTGATGGTTCAAT
>NW_022170511.1:1046458-1054846 GCF_008802855.1 Photinus pyralis
TAATATATTTACTATACGTGACAGACTTAAATACTCATGTGAAAAGTGGTAAAATCATTAGTTATGCTGACGACACAACCATTGTGGTAGCAAGAGACTCCCTCTTGGATTTAAAGCTAACAGCTCAAACTGCAAATGAACAATTTAAAAACTGGTGTAACTCGAATCAATTAGTTCTAAATACTAACAAAACTGTTTGTATGTATTTTGGTAAATCCAAGCAGGAAATTATGTCTTCCACTCCTAACGTTAGCCTGTATACCAAGTTTTTAGGTACCCTTATTGACGACGATCTATCATGGACTCATCACATTGCTCATGTCTGCAAAAAACTGAGTCAAGCATATTATATATTACTTAAGCTAAAATCATGTGTTGATAAAGACGCTTTACGGACTGTGTACTATGCCCTTGCATATCCGCACCTATCATACAATGTCATGGTGTGGGGTGCCGCGGTGGAGAGAAATAGAGTTTTTATGTTACAAAAAAGGCTGATACGACTAATTTATGATGTAAAGCCTAAAACATCACATAAAGATACCTTCATCAAGAATCGTATTCTGACATTCCCGAGTATTTACATTTACAAATTATGTATGTTTGTAAATGCAAATAGACACGAGAACTATTTTCTTCCACTAGGTGACAATCACACTTACTCCACCCGAAACTCTCAAGTATTGACCGTCCCAGTCCATTTTACAGCCAAATATGAAAGAAGTCCATTATACAATTGTGTAAAGGCATTTAATGCACTTCCTTCAGATATTAGAAAAATTAAAAATAAAAATAAATTTAAAGCTGCACTTAAAAACTACCTAATGGACCAATGTTTTTACAAGGCAACTGACATGTACATGTGATAGAATATGTGATATAATATTTATATTTTGTTCTTTTGTAATTTTTATGTATATGTGTGTTTTTTACCAAACTTTCATTGTGACCATGTCTATATGTCAATAACGTTGATCAGAGACAATAAATTATTATTATTATTATTATTATTATAACTATAGGTCTTCTAGTATAAAACCATTCGCAGGTAGCCGCCCACTGCAAAACTTATGTCTTTTTCTTTGCTCAGTGGTAGAGCGTTGGGTGTGAACCTGGTCCGAGGTAAGAATTTCCTTAGATCCGTTTCGAGTATTCTGCCGGCTACTCCGTCTTAGGTTTTCCTGCAGTTTTCCGAATTTGTAAGGTCGGGAACATATAAATAATAAGAAAACTATGCAAAATCTTTGCTTTTGAAATTGAGGAATACGAAAAAAATCCTTATGTAGAGACGTATAGTTCATGTAGAATTTAAGTTCTGTGTAAAATGTGGGGTGTCCCTTCAATGGCACTAAAGTTTATTGTGATAAAGATTTGCAACTATTTTTAAAATAGGAAAATGGCTATTTTAAGAACTTTTTCGGTAGTTTTTTTCTGAGCAGAGTGCAGGATCGCAGGCATATACCGGTATGGTGACTTGAACAACGCACCATAGGTAATTCAATAGTAATTTCTTCATTTCTGATTATTGGCTTCCCTAATTATTTTAGAGATAAATCTATTTAGGTTTTTTGTAGAGACAAAAATTACGAATCCATGCATACTATGGCTTTTAATTTTTTGAACTTTAAAACCAAGAAATTGGGTAACTAAAAACTGGCGCTTTTAAGCAAATCAGTGGTGCCATGGTAGTTTTGCGATCAAACAAAGCTCACTGATGGCGCTAATGGGAAATGCAGGCGCTTTTGTTTGATTTCATAATTCCATGGCATTACAGACTTTATAAACGCGTCAGTTTTTAATTTTTAAATTTTTACTGTTTCTGAATTAATAAAATACAAACAATAGTATCTACAGATTCGCAATTTTTTTCTCTACAAGAAACCTAAATAGACTTTATTTCTAAAATAATTACGGGAGCCAATAATCGGAAATTAAAAAATTACTATTGAAGTTCCTATGGTGCGTTCGTCAAGTCACCACCCCGTATAATAAGATTGAGCTATGTACCTATAAGTAAAAAGTGATTTCATATTTGGCAATTCTTTTTGTATTAATTTTTGGGGGAGCTAATTTAATGATTAAGTAATAAGACTGTAGGATTAGTGATGATATTCAGAAGAAGTTCACCTTTGGCACAAAGAGAACCGCCCTGGAACCACCTAAAGAAGACCTTCCTCAAAAAAGTCGTTCTAAGGTTTTGTTTGAACTTTGTGGTAGGCATCCAGATCCATAACTCGAAATAAAATTGTCAAGTTCAGATGAGCCTACAGCTATTAAATTGTTCGCACATTGTAAATTAAATAACACACGAATGAATTTTTTTTGCGTTCGTTCATCACGTCTTCAGAAAAATTCTGTATTATTGTTTCACTAATAATGAGTAGGTACCTAAATTACATTCTGTATTCTGCGAATTTCCCACAACGTGACTACCTAGTACCTATGCTAGTACATAGCATATCTAGATGATTTTGCCACGTGTAGAACTATAAATTATTAATTGCTTACTTCTAAACGTTCATATATTCGGGGGAAAAACATAAAATACATGCGCCAAAAATACGAATTTGTGGCCAGTGAACTTTTACTAAGTACTTATATGAAAGCGTATGCGATTTAAGTAGGTACCTAACATTTGAAATATTAAGGTAGGTTATTTAAACGAGGTCTGTAGAATGTGATGACTCAGTTGACGTACTCGAGAATGTAATAACAAAGGAGCATTATTGTCGCCTGTCGGGATGTTTGCATGGATTCTCTTTATTTTTCTTACAAATAAAAATGAGATAAAAGTAGGTATAATATTCCTTCTGTAAATTCGCTTTGCAAAACGCGCCATCTATTCTAGTGTAGCGCCAAGTGGCAATTTATTGTTAAGAGTTTGTAACATCGGTTACTTTTAAAATTCACGACTTCTGCGCCCCCTTTTCAGATTGTCGCGTCCAGTACTAAAAAATCTCGATGTCCAAATCGGTTACCTTTTTTTTCCGTAAGGTTGTTTCACTATTCTATTCTTGCACTATGGCAATATTAAACCACGCGTTTCTGGCATGTATGGTCAGCAGCATACACCTAGGGAAGATAATGTAAAGGCTCACCGTATACGAATAGGGCACACTAAACTTACGCATCAACATCTGCTTAAAGGTGAAGCTGCTCCTCGCTGTAATCAGTGTCAGGTGGTATTGAATATAAAACACGTAATACAAAATTGTCCAAAATACCAACTACAACGCCTTACACATAAATTAGAAATGGCGTACGTGGATAACTTGTGCAACCTTGTGAATATGAAAAGGGCACTTGAATTACTGAAAGATGTCGGTATATACCAAGAAGTGTGACCTGAAAATGCGAGGTAGTAGAAGCAGTTGTGTGGTACAAACTGGTGTATAAAGGGGATATGACCTTAGATGTTAAACCCTATCAAAAAAAAAATGAACTCTTCTCTAGGTCTTAATTTGGGCTAAATTAAACACAAAACTATAGCGCTCAGGGCCAGCAAACTTTGAAAACGTTTCTGGACGGTTTTGCTTAATTAGGATGGCAAAAGCTCTAGGTACAACACGTCTGAACTAAATAGCTAACGCCTAACAGACCACAATGAGAATGTATTTCGTCTGGTAACTCGAATACAGAAAATGTCGGTAAAAGTGGCTGTGGTTGATTTAAAAATGGCAAATTTCATTTGAGATTAATAACAATTCGGATATTTGCGAGAACTTACTGACGTGCAGCTTAATATCACATCCTATTGATATTTCGAAAGCTAAATGAAGTGAAAAAGTTTAGCAGTGATGTAGGTCCTTCTTAAGCAGCTTATAACAACCGTCGGCTAGCTCTTCATCTTTTCCAAGTACTCAACAGATTGACATAATCAGCTTAGGATCGCGACTCATTCTGTTACCTTAATCTGTTTATCCTATAACCATCGAGTCTTGGTAAAAGTAAAAGGCTATTTTGGAAGGACAACATAGAAAAATATTATGTTCATTTTGGGCTTCCTGTTTTGTAAATAAATATTTAGAAATTTTTTTGCCGATGGCCTCTGCACGAAGAACGTTCTTTGTCGCTCGCGCTCCTTTAATTAAGAGATTCTATATACGGGTTGCCGTCTTCTCTCCTTTCTTATAATACATGGCATTTCCGCCTTTTCATAAATAATTCTTTATTTTGTAAACGTCTACGCGTTCCTTAATCCTTTTAGATATACTTAAAGCGACCGACACCGACAGATCCCCAATAAAGAATATATATGGTATCTACATAACGTGTATAACCAGCAGGTATCAAAGGGAAGCGACGGTCTACAGTTACACCTGGGCCTCTCTCTTACAACTTAATTTTTTTACTTTTGATGCCGCGGAAATTTTAACGCCAGATTATCGCGCGAGTTCGCACGACGTAAACAATTGCATTTTCTTCTCAGACTGTTATTGTCCAATTGTTAAGCATTTGAATGCGTCTCACAGTCTAATGTTAATATTGGTGAAATCGATGTCGTAATAAATTATAGGTTGGAGGAACGGTGTTTCCGACAATTGCGAGCTGCGTATTGTACGCAATGACGCGGCAATAAAGTACAACAATGGCGACCGCTCGAAATTAGCATAACTGACAATATTATTACACGGCAGAGTGCCATCAAAAAGGTGCGAGAATAATGCCGAAAGTGGCGTAGGTTTGTAATTACGACGGAGCCGATGTTCCCCGTGTTTTGGGCACAATCATTATCTTGAATGATATTGGTTAGTTTACATCCTCTTCATAATCTACACTAATTTCTATGTTGTCGAGCACAAAAGGCAATTGTGTGAGATCGCGCGAATTTTCGCCTTGTAATACGAAACCTTTCAAGGCGCGCACACATTTTAAGACGCGCCGATAATGCGTGCGTTAATTTTTTTTTAAAGAAAAGGACACGTCAACAACTCCATAAATAAATAAATAAATAAATAATGAATTAGCGTGACAGCAAATAGTAGCTTAAGTACTGTCACTCAAGAGTGTTTGGAAATAATAAGCCGGAAGGCACCCTTGTTTGAATCTGCGTGCGTTCCTAATTGCAAAACAACAATCGGGACTCGAGTGCGAATAATTTGTACACAAACAAAACTCTCCTCCTTTTTTTTTGAAGTTTGCTAATGCAAACTGGATTGTACAGCTTTGTTTGTTTCATGATTTTGTAGTGCTAGTGCTTTTTTGCGTGTAGAGGAACGATTGCTAGTTCAGAAAACTGTAAATGAAGATTAGCGATTAAAATCACATTTTTCCTAAAAATAAAATTTTTAATTTTTTGGGAAGAGTGCTTTGGAAAAACAAAATGTTCTTTTATTGTGAACAAAAGTTTGAGTTTTGACAGCTTGATCCATCTGTCTGGTTGCAGCGTTGGCAGGGAACTAGTGTTGAGAAAATTCGATTTTCATCTTACTTTCGTTTTGCATGAAAATACATAATAATTCAAATTAGAACAAAATACATAAGAATAAATAATATTTTCGCAATAAAACTAGCACAAACGTAAATGACACTATTTGAAATAGGTAAGTCAACCTTTTGTTAAAAACAAAAAAAAAATTGTTTTTGCAAAGCACACTTCTCAGAAAATAAAAATTGTAATTTTAGGATAAATGTGGTACTGAACCACCATGTGTGATATATCGTTGTAAAAAGAAAAAAAAGACGTATTCTCAAAATGTCAAATTCCAAAACGGCGCCCATAAGAAAAATTAAAAGTTACCACGTGTTTCTCCGTCACCTTAAAAGTTATTAAAAACGGGATGCCATATTCAAAATCTCCATTAAAAAGTGTCTGAATAATGTGTTAATTAGAAATGTCTAGTACAGGGTTTAGTAGGTAGTTTACAATGAAAAAACTAAAAACGAAAATAAGAAATTGTTTTTAAAAAATTATTTTTTTTAGCAATTCAAAAACCAGCCGATTTAAATAAAATTTGGTAGGCTTATTTGACATAATAAAGGCCTTCTTTTGGTGGGGGGAATAAAATAAATGAAAGCAAATTGTTTTTAAACAACGTTTACATCCTGTAGGTAGAAAACGAAGCAATGCTAGGATACGATTATATTAAAAAAAATTCTTATTTTTGGCTGGTAAAATTTTTGCACTCAATTTTGAATCACCCTGTATAAAAATGTGCGCAAACTTAAACGTAAAACGTTTCGTCTTAGTAAGATAGGCGGAAATTAATTACAATAGATATTAAGAGAGACTCAGTAAAAGAACACATATATACAGATTAAAATGTATGCAAGATCAAATGGCGCGTATCAGACTACTAAGGAGTAGTGGTACGAAAAACCACGTGGGATTTGGAAAGTCAAGTGGGTAGGTAAGTAGGTACTAAAGGTGGTTGGACCCATTGATCGCCTTTTACGATCTCCAGGGCGAGAGTGGGCCTATTCTATCCCCGAACCCACACGGGATCTTATTATTATTATTAGTGTATTGCCGAAACCAACCGACCGATTTGGTGGAAATTTGAAAAAAATACATTCAACAAATCCAAGATTGTGAAAATAGAACAACTAACACGACTTTGTTATTGGGAGGCTTTACATTCATTAAGTTCATTAATAAACATGAGCAACGTACGGCGAGGTGGGACAATTAGAAGGCTTTGGGCCCGAGACGATAGAAAGAAAAGATTGAACGTTGGCAGAGTTGTTTTGGAAACGTTGAGTGACGGAATATCTTCCAAAAGTTGTAAAACGCAAGAAGTGTTTGCAAATTTAGGCAATACCGCCGACGCGGTAGACTACCATTTTGTTTACTTGTCTCAAAACAATAAAATGGCAGCTTTGTAGAAATGAGTGCACAAAAAATGTTGCTGCCTCCTGGACTTAATGGCACTATCGTCAGACATACAGGGTGGTGACTTGCGTAATGCATCATAGGAATTTCAATGTAAAATTCATAACATGCGATTATTGGCTCCCCAAATTATTCTAGAGCAAAAATTTATTAAGGTTTTTTGTAGAAAAAAATTTTTTACGTCAATCAACCGTATTAGTTTTCAATTTTTTGCAGAATAAAGACGGAAAATTGGAAAAATAAAACCCGCATCCTTTTCAATAATCTGTGATGCCATGGAATTTTCTAAAACAAAAAGATATCCAGTTATCAATTAGCAGCAGTTCGAAATGGATTTTATGATCGATTTGGTTACTGTCTTGCAGTTAATGGTGACTTATTCGAACATTTATTGTAAATTGTTATATTAGGAAACCGTTTTTAGTAATTTGGTCTTTCTTTATGTTGAATTCGCTGTTCTAAATATAATACTTTTTGATAGAATTTCATTTGTTTTATAGCAGACATTCCATGGCATGACGGATATTGGTGTAGTTTTTGTATTATAAAATTCCATGGCATCACAGATTATTGAAAAAGATGGGGGTTTCATTTGTCCAATTTTCCGCCTTTATTATGCAAAAAATTGAAAACTAATACGGTTCATTGACGTAAAAAAATGTTTTCTACAAAAAACCTTAATACATTTTTGCTCTAAAATAATTTGGGGAGCCAATAATCGCATGTTATGAATTTTTCATTGAAATCCCTATGATGCGTTACGCAAGTCACCACCCTGTATACTTAAATTATTTTCTCTAGAAATAAATTCTATTGAAGAAATAAGAGAGTTACAACAAGCGACAATTCGTTCTCTGAAGAATAAAACTGTTCAAGCAAGATGAAAAGAAGTGGTAGAAAAGTTATTAAATCAAAGAGATTTCAGTAGTAAAGAGCTAAAGCCATTTTTATCACTTTTTATTCGTGATAAGGTAGGGAATGTGTAGGAACTCGATATAGGACATGCACACCTGCATAGTCACCTTCCTCAGTTTAAAACATATTCGATTTTTTTAAAAATAATTGAATCAGAATTTTGTTAATAAAAATTTACGAAAGAACTTCAACTGAATTTATTACTCATCTTTCTCTCTAAAACACAGTTAGTGGTTTCTACATAATATTTTCATAAGTTTAAATTGTTTATGTTCAATTTAACGTAATAGCAAAGAGTAACTAATAATCTTTGGTAATAGGTAATTTCTTTTCCTCGTCACCAGCATGTAATATATGTAGAAAAATTATAAAATCATTCACTTATTCAATACCTAGCTATAATGATTGGAAAAAGTTGCCAAATTACTCGATCGTTTTGAACTTTACGCTAAGCTTTCCGTTTTGAAGGATATTGGATGTGAAACAGGGCGCGAAATGAAATACTGGTACCTCTCTTCATAAAACTGGGAAAAGAACCAGATGCTTAATAATATATGCCGAAAGCCGAATAAACTGCTTGTGATCCATTCTAATTTCATTGCATGACATGAATTATTAACGATCACCTAGCGGTTTCTGTC
>NW_022170511.1:1054946-1065999 GCF_008802855.1 Photinus pyralis
TTAAAAAGTCCAACCCCAGTCGGACGGGTCTGGCAATGACTGATGAACCTGAAAAGCAATTCCAATAACTAAGCAGGTCAAAAGGGTTTGGGGAACACAAAAAGAAGGTTTTGCATAGCTTTAAAAACAAGACGTGACTTGTGGATGGATCTTGCAAAAATATATTCGATTTTCTTGATGAAAAGGCGTTTTCTGCATTCACTGACGTCTTTTTCTTACGATGATCTGTCGTACATTTTCATGACAAATAAAGCAATGTTAGGTTGCTTATTACCTTGCTGGTATTTAACTGATAAATAATTCTAGAGGCAAAACATTGACCTCGTCGCTTGTGTTAACTTAAGTAGGTACAATTACCTTCAATTAGTACACTCTACATCCATACTGTTTCATCATTTAGATTGATTGTGCCAATACATTTAGTAACAGAGTTTACATAAAATTCATTCAGTGTCTCTTCTTCTTCTTCGTCTTTAACATCATGAATTTGTTTCTTTTCCTCCTTGGATTTCTTACAGACTGTGCAATAAAGTGATTTTTTTGTTATACACTTACCACAGGTCTTTCCATATGCGACCGAAAAACCCTGATATTCAATGCCCTAATGTAGTAAAATCATAAAGTAAGGAATTGGATAAAATTGCGTAAGTGTCTGGATTTTTAATTTAAGATTGAGAATTGTAGAATCCTTGTATACTTGTCGGTGCAATCAGAACTAATAAAGAACCTTTTACCAATTCCCAACAATAAGTATCTTTGAAGAAAGATACATCTCTAGATTGTATCGATTAAATAACGCAATCAAGTAAGGTACATATGTATAAAAATAATAGATTTGGGATATTGATTTGTCAATAAAAGTGGACGATTTAGGATTTTTGCGAATTATCTTTTGAAAAGTTCCTATACATGAATGTAAATCGTGAAAACTAGACAAGCGACTTGTGTAGGTGGTAAATTTAAACACGCGACGTAAACAAAATTAAAAACAAACGCCCACATAAGACCTTTAAAAACGTTGAGCTCCCAAATTACATGTCCAATACCATAATTACATGTCCAATATAATTACAAGTCACTAGTGCCACAATCTTTTGACCACATTTCTCCTATAGGTAGTAGAATTATCATTTTTTCACGCAGATGATCAAATGACTAGGAACATATTGAAAAGATACAAAAGACCGCTGGCCCTGCCAAATTCCAGGGTTTTATTGGACAAAGAAATTTTGTAGTTGGCAAGATTAAAAATTTCAGGTTTCATGTAGAATGTAGTAAATATTTCATACATATTCTGATAAATTTCAACATAATTTAGGGGTATTGGTGTGGACCACCGACCACTTACAAAATGCCCTTCACCTCTCATAGTGGGGAAAGTCTAATAATATCTACATTGCCAACATTTAAAGCTTGAAGTATATACTAAAATTAAAAGAACATTTTGGAATTATATCATTTCCGGTGGAATATCAGTCAAGTTTATTGTAGGTAAATATAATTTCACTTAAGAGACATTTATTCAAATTTAAAATATAATCATTTATTCTTTTTTCTGTGCAGCGATGTCCCATGCTCCAATTTGATATCGCAACCAAATCACAAATAAATCCTTTCCCATTTGAAGCCAGCTCCAAATGGGAACTAGCTTAGAGCCCTCGATTTCGGTCCAATTAACAGCCACTTCGGTCACTGGAATGTGTAATTTCTTAGCAATAAGCAATAATTCAGCATCAAATGCCCTAACGAATAAGGTATTACTCACGATGGCAAAAAGATCTTAAATCAATACCATCTTTCGACGTGTAGGCTATCAAAACACATCACGGCAGCTTTTCTTGTGAACAGCTTGAAACCACACTGAGTGTCTTTAATATCACGTACAGTAAACATCCACACAAATGTATGAAAACCATGCATTAATATTGTACGGAAGAGACTTCTTTGAGCTACAGCGTCACTTTGTAAATGCGCCCTGGACCCCACGACTATACAGGTTTTGCTAGCTAATACTTCAGGTTGTTGCAAGTAATCTCCTAGAGAAAAATGTAACTCTTGCACCCATATTATAAGACCCACCTGTAAGTTCATTCTTTAAGCTTAGCTCCAACTTCGACAAATCCATAAATTTAGTAGCCCCATCCGCATCTGCAAATAAGAGCAGAGCTCCTCTTGCACTTAACATTCCCTACAAATGACCAAATGTCTTATGTTTGAATCAACCACCGACCAATTACCAGTCTAACAGCCCCTCCTTTACCTCGATTTGTCTCCAGTTCGAGTATTCTGAATTTCTCTACCCCTAACTGTTTGCAATATTTTTTTGCAACTAATACTGTATTATCTACGCTACCATCACTAACAACAATTATCTCATACTTAAAACGACCGTCTTTCGCCCGGTCTTCCAAAAACGCTACACACTCATCCAACATTGGCGACACTAAAAACAGTTTTCAAGAGAAGTCGATTGCGAAGGACCTTACATCGAACTTCTTCATTATACGCTGGAATAATTACGCTTAAATGTATACTAGAATTATCGTAAATAGATGGGAATTCGACGAATTTTCCGCTATTAGGATCCATAAAGTATTTTTCTTTTCTACTTCGCATTATAATGGGGTAGCGGCTAGATATTGCAATTAGTATTGCACAGACCTAAAAATTTGATTATTATTTTATAAATAAGGGAGTTCCTAAATGCGCCCCTAACAGCAACGTGTCACAATAACAACCACTCACCGCCAAAAAAACAGAAACTAGAGCTGCGGAGCCATAAAACAATACACTACTAAATTGTATATCTAATTCCATAATGGAATATTTCAATTAACCTTCCAATTAATAAATTAATAGGATAAATGGAAGAAAGAGGCAATTCGTGTCGCAAATTTATTAACCTACATAACCTAAAATATCAACACTTCAACAACAACCAATCAAAGAACTTCACGACGTTGACAGTAAACCATAGAATAGATGACTGTACTGAACTCTTCAGTTATCAAAATTTCTGATTTATACAGGGTAATCCGAATTTCTAGTTCAAAAAGCTGACCCATCATAGAGAGCAAACTTTAAGCATTGGGTTTGCAGTATCGATAATAATGATCTCTTAAAAACCAGAAATGCAATACAAGGAAACTACTAAGAAAATCAGTGACACCAAAAAAGATTCACAAAAGTTGCATACCACAGCTCTCATTCGAACCATGATTCTTCTTGCTCATAGTCAAGTACCTACTGAGCTATAACAAGCTAGCCTGTTTGTATTTTTGTGCTTGTCGTAATACAAATATCACAAAATTAATTTAAAAACCATAATTTCATTTGGGATTTAAAGCGGTACTTTTTAACTCCCGAGGATACTGGCTGGCGTAACGCACAATGCAAAGGCTCCCTACATTTAAGCTCTATCTTTTGCTTGATATTCTTAAATTGCTACTCTAACTCTAACCTTTGGTGCATCAGCGGGAAGAAGCCGGCCCGTGTGGCGCAGTTCAATTAAAGCTGAACTGTGTTGCTAAGGGTCCCTGGTTCGAATCCGGGTTCGAGCATGGATATTTGTAAATGTATAGTGGGTTGAGTTGGTAGAGCAGCCTTGTCTGAAACCCCGCCTACTCAAAAATAAAGGCAAAATAAAATAAAATAAAAATAAATAAGAATAACATTCTAACCTACGCCTTGGTTACTGTCACATGAAAGCCTTAGCTTACGCCACTGACATAACTGTAACCAATAAGGTTACCGATTTCATTCTTCCCTCCAAATAAATTGACAAAAATAGCTAAAAACAATATTGTATAGCGTGCGTAGGTCAGATCCGATTCCCAAAGGAAAATATCAGAAGGAAAGTCTACAAGTTTTGTCCTCTCTGTACATACTTCAACAGTAGATGTTGATGAAAGCATTCCGGCAACGTTGCATTTTTACTTTGGAGAAATTGATAACCCTACTTTTAGCTGTTTCCCTCTTTTTGTGTGTGTGTTTATGTGCTTGTTTTGATACACTACAATTAAGCGAATGCAATGAATACCATTAATATAAGAGGTATACCCGTTACATTCCCATTTGAGCCGTATGAACTGCAAAAACACTACATGGAAAAAGTAATTGAATGTCTTCAAAATGAAACCAATGCAGTTCTGGAATCTCCTACGGGAACCGGTAAAACGCTGTCATTACTCTGTGCATCTCTGGCTTGGCTCAGCATTAGGAAGGCACAGTTTCAAGCTGAACGATTTGGCACATTTAATAATGATGCTGGCACAGAATTCGTGCGCGCTTTAAAAGAATCAATAGACAGTAAACTTGGCTCCAGTGGTAGACAGTTTTTAAGAGTACCCACGATAATATACGCCTCACGTACGCATTCTCAATTGTCCCAAGCAATGAACGAAATGAAACGGACTGCGTATTCTCATATGAAAGCGACAGTTGTGGCCTCACGCGAGCAGTTGTGTATTAACCCAGATGTGGTTCGTGAAGAAGACTTTATTGCTAAGGTACTTTTCTAATTTACACACTTTGGGGCTACTTAACTACACTTTTAGAGGCACCTCTGTAGGTCGAAGATACATGGAAAATGCTGTCACTTCTATAATAATGTTGACAGGGTCGCAAACAGTCCATTTATTTCTGAACTGAACGTTGTTGATATTGAGGATATCATCACTCATGGTAAAGCGCAACGATTCTGTCCCTATTATATGGTAAAGGAAATGACGAAACAGGCGGATATCATTTTTATGCCTTATAATTATTTATTGGATAGCCGTACTAGGAAGACTGTCGGTTAGTACTCACTCCCTGGTTCAAGACACTTTCTTAACAAACTTTGTTTAGGCGTTGAGCTATCAAATAATATAATTATCCTCGATGAAGCACACAACATCAATAAAATCTGCGAAGACTCCGCATCATTAGTGCTTAGCTCCGCAGATATTACTCTGTGCATTGCGGAAGTGACGGATGTCATGACTGCAATGGCGAGTAATTTGGACTTTGGAGACAATCCTGCTGATTTCACGCCCGATGAGTTGTGTACTCTTAAACAAGCTCTGCTTGATTTTGAGAAGGCAATCGACAGCGTGAAAATTGTTCATGGGAGTGACTCTTCGAGCTCTACTTTTGATGGCGACTATATTTTTGAGATTCTAAAAAAAGGAGGGGTAAGTTAATCACGAGGTTAATCATTAATGTAACTCACTCAACTATAGTTACATATCACTCTGTGACTACTTTGTAATTTGTGAAGTTTGGTTGATGAAATTTAAGATTAACTTATGTGCAGACCATGTTGGTCACAAAATCAGACCTTCCCGGAATAGCACCAATGGTCCAGGATTACCTCGAGGATTACACTTAATTAATTGCGTTGGAATGGGAAACCTTTAAACACCAAAAAGTTTGTTAACGAAAAACGACCTTTTTTTTGAGGGCAAAAAAATGTTGCGCCCTATTTTAACAGGCCACCTTCGCTCTCGAAACGCTCTCTTCTTAATAATAATAATAATAATATGATATATTGTGCTACTGTGTGTTTACACTTACACTTGTCGTACATAATTCTAAACTAACACAAAAACATTTGGGTTTACATTCATAGAATAAAAAGAAACTAAAGACATTTACAGTTATTCACAAACTCATCAATCGTATAAAAAGCGTTCGACAATAAAAAAAGATTATAGTATCGGCCCCAACATACGCCACAAAGGCGCCAATTTACACATATATATTTAAATATCTCCATAATTCCAAGTTATCAAATAAATGTCAGCTTTTATTATGAATTTTAGGACTGGAGATTGGTTTCTACAAAAAATTATATTAATTCATAATTGCATATTTTTAACAGTCCTTTGTTTATAAATAAAAATTGGACATCTGTAATTTTCTGTGTCATTGGTTTTCGTATGCGTTATGGCGAGTAATTAAAAAGCTAATTCATTATCGGTCAAAGAAGAAATAAAACACCTATACAGAAAGAATTAGGAGAAAATCAACTTTAATTGCAAGCGAACGTTTTTTGGATCGACCAATTAAAAGTCAGAGTGGCCGATTTGAATAGTTAAATTTTTCCCTTTCAAAAGTTAAAAGTGTCGGCAACATTTTAAATTGTTTTTTTGAATAAATGCGTAATAGCATTGTTTAAATACTACTTAAACAATGGTAATAGATAGTATTGTCATTGTTTAAAAGTATTTAAACAATGGTATTGTGCAGTCGAGTTATTTGACACCAGACAATAATCGCAGGCCGTTCAATGCCCCCGGAATTACCTCGAGTACACCAATCTCAAAAAGTCTTGAAAACGTCAATGGAAGCCATTCTTTTAGACCCGATTTTCCGTTATCCGTTAATTAATTTCAAAGGATTGCATGAAAACCATCGTTCCCAGAAATCATTCTATATGAGGTACTGTATACCTTCATACGCAGTATTAATATAAGCGATATGCGAACTTACTCATTTTACTGACTGCTGTACTAATGCATTAAACATTGTCTTTTCAGATTGACTATGAAAACTGTATGCTTTTATCGAGCTTAATAGACAAGATTATACAATTTCTGTCTGTAACTCCAAATGACGGCCCCTTTCAAAGGAAAGGAAACGGTCTGGAAGCATTTAATTTTCTATTGACTTTAGTATACGCGCATAATTTGCCCGACATTAAAGAAAAAATTAAAAAGTGTTACACGGTAATCACGATCATCCAACTTGTAAAACTTTTCGATCGCAATCATTTCAGGTGTATATTGAAGAAGAGCAGCCTCAGAAAAACGTTGGAAACAATTGGCTATCAAAGGCAACTTCAAGTTATAAAAATGGCGGCAGAAGCTTGAATTTCTGGTGTTTCAGTCCAGGTTTTGGGTACGGCTTCCCATTGTAACAGTTATGCGAAGTAAAGTTCTTTTAGAATGGGAATGCTTTTAGGAAGAGGAGTGAGAAATGTTATATTGACCAGTGGCACCCTTGCTCCGTTAAAGCCTTTTATTTCTGAATTGGAAATGCCGGTCGCAGTTACCTTGGAGAATCCTCATATCATCAAACATGACCAGGTTGTCGTAACAGTTTTGGAAAAAGGACCTGATGGGATTGAATTAAATAGCAGTTTTAGAAATCGGTACGTAACAAGAGATTCTTGGTTTATATCATATATGCTCTGTTTTAGTGACAACCCAGATTATATATCATCACTTGGCCGTACCATCCTCAATTTAACCAGAATGATTCCCAATGGAATGCTAATTTTTTTCCCTTCGTATCCGATTATGCAAAAATGTACAGAGCATTGGCAAGAAAATGGAATATGGAGCAGCATCTATGCCGTAAAGGTAAACAGTTTTGGTTTACAGTAGAGTCCCCAAAATTTTTTTCTAGGCAATATATGTTGAGCCCCGAAGGAAAGAAGCATTTACGACTGCTATGACAGAGTATTATGCTCGTGTAGCAGATCCTAATCACAAGGGTGCGATTTTCTTGGGTGTCTGTAGAGGAAAAATTTCGGAAGGTCTCGATTTTGCTGATAAAAATGGACGTGCTGTTCTAATAATCGGGTTGCCTTTCTCTCCATTAAAGGACCCCAAAGTCATTCTGAAGAGAAAATATTTAAATGACTGTAGGGTACTAAATAAAGAGGTAAGTTTGGCAGTTAATCAACCAATTAGGTATACTTTCTTGGTTTTATGTAGATGATCAGTGGTGACGAGTGGTACAGCTTGGAAGCCTCTCGTGCTGTTAACCAAGCTATTGGGCGTGTCATCAGACATCGTCATGATTACGGAGCAATCATTTTACTGGATTCTCGATTTGCCGGCTTTAAAATGAAAAACCAAATGTCCCAGTGGTTGAGGGATCACATTAAAGTGGCTAAGCATTTTGGAGAGGTTATTAGATGTTTGCGGGAGTTTTACCGTAATGCTGAGAAGAATGTATGTCTGCAAGTGCATTGTCTAGACTCTAGTTTATAATCAAACATTTTAGTTACCTTCAGAAAAACCTGCCCCCTCTTCTCAGTTGGAGCCCTCCAAATCATTCAGCGATCTCGAAAGCATTACCACTAAACCACGTGGCTATTTTAACTTTAACTCGATGAATGTGCCCCAATCCTCTCATTCTGCCAATAATGCTAATGGTCTGGTCACCATTCATAGTCGAAGCACCACAACAAATAGCAACACAAAAAGAAGACGCATAGCAATTTCTAATAATCCAACGTCCACTAATTCGGATCAGGGAATGACAGACAACAAAGAATATATGACCATGGTATGCCTTACGTTAATAATATTCTGCATTTACTGTTACTTGTGGTGAATGGCAATTTCAGGTGAGGAGAAATTTGAACCCTACTCAGTGTGATATGTTCATTCGTGCATTAACTTTTTATAAAGAACAAGATGATTTTGACGGTTTTACCAATAAGTTAAATGATATTTTTCTCGCTCAGTACAATATAAGGTATATAATTCAAGGATTACAACCGTATATTAGAGACAAACACAAAGAGCAGTTTGAGAAATACTGGGAGAAGATGAGATAACTTGATGTTTTAGGTTAAGAATGCTATTACAATTTTACATATTTTGTGATTTTTACACTACTTTTGTTCAATATAAAATGATCCTTTATGTCCGTGCTGAAGTTTGAATTACCATGCGTTCCAGCTCAAGGGAGTCCTTTCCTCACTGAATTTTGTGTTCTCGATGTTTGTGTCTCCAAGCTTTGTTCCTACCAATGTGGTTTGAAACGCAATTGAGAATGTGCCTAATGATTGGGTTATTTCCTTCCGTGCTCTTATCGCGTAGGTACTCGCAACTGTATCCTGTGCGAGTAGATCCCAAAGAGCCTGTTCTCTCTCAACACAATGGTATAGGTACCCTACCACTATCATGACCACTACAACTTCAGACATTCAAATGTTGTACTTTAGTAGTGGTAAGTTTCAAGTAAATTTCACTGAGCTTTGTTTGCACTTGGAAGGAAATCAAACTTGATGGCGTGTGCTATAAAATTTTATTTACCATTGCATCTAAGATCAAAAATACCAGCTGTCATTGAAATTACTAATTACAATTACATATAACTATTTTTTAAACTAAGATCTGTGTAACCAATCAGCTCAATGACAGTTGGACAAACATATAGCATATGGCCCCACACTACAATTCACATGTCTCCGCCTTTGGTGTATAATAATAGTCCTCAGATTCTTACGTGGTTACGCCACTGACAGTTTTTTAAGTCGGTATAGCAGACCGCTTTAATTCAAATGCGCCAATCAGAAAACTTACGAACTCCTAACCTCAATTTTATTTGTTTTAATACCTATTCATTGGTTTTAATATTTAATTTTATAGATTTCAGAAATGTTAGCTAAACATGTAAGTATTCTTTATCATGTTTTAATTAGTAGATCCCACAATACTACACCATGAGTTATAATTTTAATTTTCGTAGGTTATAAGTTGCGTTTGCAAAAAACCCTCATTACAAACAAATTTCTTCAATATCTTGCGGAATTCGAGTAGCACATCGCAACAACAAGAACCAGCAAGAGTAGAGAAAAGTAAAAAAAGTTTTTACCAGTATAAGTTACTTACAAACTATTTTCAGCGATTAATAACGTCCAATTGCTCGGACGAGTAGGTGCAGATCCCCAGAGAAAAGGAAGTGATGATCATCCAGTTGTAGTGTTCTCATTAGCAACCCATTCAAATTATAGGTACGAAACTGGCGAGTTTTTACAGCGTACCGAGTGGCATCGAGTTATTTGTTTTAAACCCGGTCTACGTGAGACGATAATGAATTTTATGAAAAAAGGCCAACGAGTACACGTTAGTGGCAAGATAACTTACGGCGAAGTGAAAGGGGACGAAGGACAAACTAGGACAACCACATCGATACAGGCAGAAGATGTTATATTCTTTCATTCATAAAATGTGTTTTCAATGTACATTTAATAAGTAAAGTTTTACAAATTAAATATGTATATTTTAATTAAACACGCTTAAGTATATCCACAGTTATATGTAAATATATCTGTGCTCGTAGCCAAGTGGGGCTGAGCCTCACTTATAACGTGTTCTTGCTCTCACTGGAAATTATGGATAATGGTTTCTTTACATGCTAGGGTTGCATCCTTGCATCCGTCCGGATTTGTCCTAGTTTAGTCCGGGCGGGTTTTCAATGGTACTCCGGGTTTTGAGGTACTGAGTGGGTGAATTAAAAATCTTTCTGTCAAAATTTAAACCAACAAGATAAGCTTTCAAGCGCAAATCAGTTTTGGTAACAATTTTTTTATTATACCTGAATCACAATCTCTGTTTAAAACACTCAAATGCGTGCGAAAAAAGGCCTTCAAAACACACGTGCTTTAAAGTTGCTAGGTAATGATACTTCAAGTATGACTTTTGAAACTGTCATCTGGGGTTGAAATAAAAAATCCTCTTAGGTCGCTTTCTGTAAATGCAGAACATTGCTTTGGCTTGTACCTATCCTTTGGTTGAAGCTTCCACAAACGCGCTCAATTTAGGGTATGCTTCCATATCTGTTCCACTTTTTAGTCGCAGCAATAAGTGAAGTTTTGAATAAATGCACCAAAAGATAGAAGATTTAAATACCTTTGACATTTCCTTCATATATGCCAGCATTATCGATGCATTTCAGACTTTATTCGTAAGTAACTTCCTATTCATCCATGGAAACAACTTTTCATATGCTTGATAATAGGCTTTACTGGATTTGGATTTTACACCTACCAACGTTTGTTTAGATTGTACAACAAGCGATTTAATGGACGGTGTATTCTGTTTTTCAACGAACAAGCGATTTAATGGTCGGTGTATTCTGTATTTCAACGGAAATGTTTTATTCACAAAGACGATGATTTTTATAAGCAAACGTCAAGTGACATTTCCATGGCAATCGTGAAATTACGAAAACCCATCCCACTTAATTAGACAATGTATTGGAGTATAACGTCAATATGATTTCGTTGTATTTCCTATTCTTAAATTATACTGCAGGTACCTATAATAAA